>NW_010310495.1:38793-88551 GCF_000700745.2 Antrostomus carolinensis
CAGCAGGAAAACAAAAACTAAACTGCCTCATCTACCTGCTGCCAATACCACTTCTTGAGACCTCATAATTAGCTGGCATGCAGTTGATTGAAGAAGCTCAGGGTCTCCTAAATGAGCAAGAGAAAAACCTTTGATTTGTCTTTTGATTGCACAGGGTGGTTCCTGAACAGACAGGCCAATGAAGCAGCCCCAGCATCAACAACAAAACAGCCAAAGGTGTTGTCCCTCCTCCCAAAAACTTCCTGGGTGATGACTCCCCTGCCTGATGGTAGGGAGGCTGAAGAATGGCCTGTGATTATTGTTGGACTCACCAGAATAAAAATGATGAGAAGGCCAACAGTATTGCCTTCGTTCCAAAAAATAAAACACACAATAGTTCCGGGGAAAAGAAAGAAGAGGGAACATCCACCAGACATCCCCTAGCGCTATGGGAGGTGATGAAATGTTTTCTGTTATTTTCTGGTTTGTTTTGGTTTTTTGTTTGTTTGTTTTGGGGTTGTTTTGCTTTGTTTTCTAAGAATTTAGACTCAATTTCTTTAGGCCCCAGAAAGGAAAACTTCTGATTAATTTTGGAGGTAATTTATGTAGCCAATCGCCATCTACAAAGCCTGAAACAGGTGTTATTTAAGATCACAGATGTATGAATTGTTCAGAAACATATCGTTTATAAGTCTTCTTGAAATACCCAAGAAGCTTTAGGTGAATTGAGAATACAATCCACAGTACTTGTTTTGAAGGGCTCTTCAATAGGAAATGTCATTTATCACCATTCTTTCCTCTACAGAAAAAAACAGGGAGTTTTTTTACAACTTCCAAGCATTGAAGAATAAAACAGTAATAAACCAACAAAATCTACAGAAGTAAATTGGAAAATCATCGAATTTATAAAATCTATTTTGACAACAGTGCTGGAGTTCAGTTTATCATTCCTGCACTTACAGTACTGGATATACATGAATAAAAGGATTATCATAATTTAAGGAAGGGATAATGAAATTTTAAAGTTTCAGCAAGCAGATTTCAACAGAAATAACTTGTTCCAAAATTAAAACCAGGATTTGTTAGCAGATACAGAACAAAAAATGATTACTTTAAGCTATTTTAGTGATGTACTCAGGCAACAGAAACATTACCATGTGGCAAATAATCATACATTATCACAAACAAGATAAAATTAATCAGGATAAACAAGTCAGGAACAACGATTAGACTAATGCTTATAAAAATGAATATGCTAGAAGAAATTAATAGACAATTCTTTGAAACAAAAACCTTTTTTTTTTAATAGGTAGTAGTTTCACAATCTCTAGTTTCACAGAACATCTAGATGTTTTGGAGATGATTCAAATTATGTTAAAAAAAAGGCTTGTGTGAGTAACACCCTGGGGTTAAGATTTTATTAGAGTCAGACACACTGAGAGAGTGTAATTTCTCTGTGTTTTCAGGCAACAAGTACAAGGAACAGTACCTGCAAATTGGATGAATATGTTTGGTTTCTTTTGAGTTTCTTCTAAGCTATCATTACAACAGGCAAATGAAAGAAGATACGGTCTAGATTTGATCACTTGATCTTTGTGTTGGCCTTCCCTGACTAACCCTAAGAAGAGGGAGACAAAAAATCCCACCCTAGGATAATATGAAATGTGCCTTTATTTACATGTAAGATTATGTTTCTTACGAAACAAGGCATTAAGCAAACCATAGATTACAAGCAAACCACAGCAGTCATGTAACCATATGTTGTCTGCCTCCTAACCAGCTCTTCTTGGCAAGTAATGACAACATAAACCTGAATTTTGTTCTATACAGCAAATGTACTCCTCAACCTTATCATTTTTACACTGAGTTTAAAAGAAGACTATTTGCAGAATTAATATAGGTATATGATGATGATGATATACTGGTAAAGATTATATAATGAATAATGGTAACAGAGATGTGCTGTTCCTTTCAATGGACTTAGATGTTGAAGTCAAATCTGAAAACTAATAAATCAGTATACCAAACTGCTAGTCTTTTGCTGGTGTTTGCATGACATTTATTATTGTGTTCTCTCAATTAAGAGATTACCAGGACCTGGTGGAGTTCCTTCTCCGCACTGCTCCAAGGCACAGGCCTTGTAAAGCCAACAGTGATACACATCACCTCACAGGGTTTGGAACAACAGGAATAATCTCCCTGACATTTGAGTTTAAATGTTTCAGCTTCCTTTTTCTTCTCTCACTGCACACCCCCACCCCCAAAATGTACAAACTGTTTCTGAAGTAACAACTTCATCGGCATTCATACAGCTTTGAGGTAAGAACTTGAACGTTAAGAGTGTGAATGACCTATCTTTTGAGCTACATTCAATGCAGTGCCTAGACGTGAAGTTGCTTTTAAGCCATTTTTCTATTAGAAGAGGGCAATGACTGCCCCGGTCCCTATCTGACATCTGAGAGCCTCTCAGATCACTCTCATTACAGGTGGCTACCGCTTACTCCTTCTATTCCACCAGTAGGAAACAGACACGTAAAAGAAGGTTCCAGGCACCCCTCCTCTCCTCTTCAGGATGACAACAGCAGGCAGACGTGTGGAGCTGGACAGAGTGACATACCAACTACACCGGCTCGGTGCCAGCTAGTCTTCTCAGTCTGCATTGTCCCAGTTGCAGACAGCAAGCATAATAAAAACCTGCACCTGTCCTTTAGCACTTAGTAGGAAACACTTCTGGTTTTCAGCTGGGTTGTGTTTTTTCATTACAGCAATTCCATCAAGCAGAGAGCAATGAAAGCAGTGAAAAAACAAGTATGTGGAAACAGTGATCACAGAATGAAAAGACAGTATAGCTTCCCAGTCTCCAAAATAATGACAAAAGTAAAGGACACAAAGTAACAACATTCAAAACTACCACTTATCTGCTTACTATTGACATCCCCACCCATCTAATTCATTGGTACTGCTCATCTGGTGTCTCACATCTACCTAACTGGAATGTTTTAATCATCCTGAATTTACTTCTAAAGACAATTTATCAGATTACTTACTCATGCCATATGATACTACCTGCTGAGAAACACATCACTTGAAAAAAACAACAATCACATTTGGGAGATGGATAAAGAAAACAGGAAGAGTTCTTCGATGGTCAGTCTTAAAGAGCAAATCCAAGTACAGTATAGATCACTAGGGAGCTACTTCTTTAAAATAAAAACATTATGATAATGAATTAATGGTTATGAAGGGAGCTTTTACAAAATATTGTTTGGATTTAAACAAATGAATATGTCTCAGGATTCTTAGAAATAAAAGGCAAAAGAAGCAGCAGACAGACAGATGTAGAAGGACAGACCTGAACATTTCCCTTTTGTTGGTCACTGGCACATTCAGTTTTATCGCCTTAAAACTGAAGGAACTTTTGGCATATCTGAAAGCAGTTTTCTTTTTGAAAACTGAAGTTTGCCTGTTTATGCTATCATCTGACACCCTGAGGAGCCTTCAGCTTTCAGTGGAGTAAAACATAATGCCAAGTACTTATATAATTTGAATCCTACCAGACAGCTGTAGGAGCTGTACAATACACCATCAGTGTAAGGTCTCACACAAGGGCTTGAGCTAGATTAACAGCTTGTCACCGCCTCTGCCAGGGAGAGCCTGTTCCTTCCTCCCATCCACCCATGCTCATCATCTGCCCTCAGCCAGCTCTCTGATCATCTGAACAGATAGTAAGCAGGTTTAAATGACTAAAAGAGCAGAAAAACAACCTGGAAAAAAAAAAAAAAAGTATTTCTTCTTGAGTTACAGAAGTTTAACCAGGTCATCTCGTGAATAAATGAGCAGGACTGGCACTGAGGAGGAGGGGGAATCACATGCTTGGATGAGAGTTTGGGGAGGAGAGGGAGCAACGAGAGCCCCTCTGCTTCTTGACAGTGGCAAGCTCTTTACTGGCTCAGCCAGAACATGAAGTCATGTTTACAGATGAACTTTGCTCCCACACTACAAAACTATTGTGTTTTTCATATTACGGTAATCAAATAACTTCTATATGGTCTTCCTAGTTCACAATATGCTAGCATTTCAGTCAGATTATGCCTTTCTGTGGGGAAAATAACCACATGAGGTTAAAGGCTGCATGGAGAAATGGAGGACCAAGAGTCCCATATGAGATATTTCTAAATGCAACTGGAAGGAAGCAGGGAGGGTACAGCTGCTGTTGCTTCTTCACAAAATGAGAGCATGGATTTATTTGGAGATTGTTTTTCTTGGGAGTCACTTAGGGGAAATTAGGTAAGAGCTAGCATAAGAGCTCTCCTCAGCGGACAAACCTCTGAGGCTAATGTAGGATATTTCCAACCTCAACAATGGAGTCTTTGGGCCTCAGCATCCTGGAAAGTTAGTGCAAATGAGGGAGGGATTAATTTGTTTTCTTGCTAGTATGCATAAACTCTCTCTGACGTTGCTGACTCAGAAGTAGAACATGTTCATACAGTTACTGCACATTCTCATTAATGGCCCACCAAGAGGAATCTTTAAATTTTATATTAGATAGTGAATGAAGGATCTGCTATCGAATCCTCTGTATCACTTATTACCAGCAACTCTTACCAATTTATTTTGTTAACCAGTAAATAAGGAAGGTTTAGCCTCTTTTGAGTGAACATCTTTGATTTCACAACTCATAAAGCATTTCCTGTGAAGACACTTGGTAGAACTGTCAGTTCCTTTCTAAGCTTATTGTATTCATAGGTGTATGTCATTAAATCAAGAAAGGTAGATGAGTTCAAAACTAGGTTTTGGATCCTTGTAAGAAATGAAGTACTGCAAAAGACGGTCTAGTCAAAAAGTGAGTGTAAAGACACAAAGGTCAGATTAATAAATAAGTAAATCAGACTTGAAAGTGACACTGTATTCTGCAATCATTTTTAGAATTTGGAATAGCTCTGGGCCACTTTATTTTGGTTATTTGTTTAAATAGAATTCTAGCACTCTATTTCAGGTGAAATACAGTTGTTTCCTATACCTAGGCATCCTTTTATGGCAAGGCAAATGTAGGCATTAATAAGTAATTTATCTTCATTTTTATTTTCACTGACCATATCTTGGAAGAATCCCTTCAAGTTTCTTTCTTAAATGGGAATTCAACAAACAGATGGAACAAATTTCACAATAAGCACAATAACCACGTCAGGTGTCGCTGCACCTTTTACCTGACAAGTCAAAACTGTAAGACATGCTAAGTGGCCGCAATGCTGTAAAAAAGAAACAAAAACAACAAAAAGAAAACAATTCAGCTATTAGAAAAGCAGAGGGGTAATAAAAACAAAAGATTAACTCCACTTGAGACATTTTGGATTCTGTTGGCTAAATCCAAAATGTGTCAGACATACTATTGCTTTACTGTAGTAAAGCTCAAAGTCTGAAAACTACAGTAGCATGAATGGGACTTGCAAACAGAGCAATTATAACTATATTTGTATAGATGCACAATAACATTTTTGGAATTAAATAAATCAAATATCAAAACAAGAGGCAAGTATCTTAAAAATGGAATATTTTCAACTAAAATGCCATAAAGGAGAGAAAGGGGAAAGGGGAAAGAGAGAGAGAAACAGAAGAGCGGAAAAACCTCTGAAAGTACAAAGCCACATTTCACACAAGTTTCAGTGACCTGAAATAAAGATATTTCTAATTTTTTTAAGCATAATCTCCAATGATTATAATTAAAATAATAAAGAAAGACACTCAAGCTAAGCTTGAGCAGTAGTTTCCTTGAAGAGGATGGAAAAAAAGGCCAAACAGTGTGACTTGTGCTGATTCTTGTTCTTTTTAAAAAAACTTAAGTGAACTTAGCCTTTAGAATGTATCCATAATATTATCCTCTTCTTTCTGGGCTTCTAACCATTTTATGCCTAGATAAGAAAGTGGTCAGATGTTCTTTATTTCTGGAAAGATCTATCTATATTTCCAATTAAACAGTGTAATTCAGGGAGTAGACAATCAAAATATTTCTCAACTGAAAACAAAATTTCAGTGCACTAATCCAAATAAGCAGGTCAAGCCCAGAGACAAGAATGTACAAGAACACATCAAAACTGACATCAGCTTACCCATCTTACTTGACAGGTGATAAACATGCAAGTTGGTATGAAAGGGTCTGTCAGCCACACATACCGCTGCATTAAAAGATGTTTAAAAAAAATGTTGTGCTGGGACAAGTTTTGCTCATGAGAATAATCTGTGTGGTGAACACAGTAGGTGGCTGACTCAGAGCCAAATTTGGCAGTCAAGATATTTTTCCTGTAGTTCATAAACTAGACAACATCAGCCACAGATAACAGCTACAGAAACAGTATTTAAATCCCCATCCAAACTTAGCATAAATGGAAATATATTTTAAAGCATAAGGGTATTTACCACCTAATGCTGAGTCCTAACTGAACATCCATAAACTATGTACATGAAAAAAAAGTTTTCTCCAAGCTCCGTTAGCTAAACTTGCTTGAGTCATAAATCCATGTTTTTAATTAAATGGACATGAAACTCATGGTTGTGTTTGTCTCAACAGCTTACTCTGATGATTTTTGAAGTCATTTGAAAGCTCTCTCCAATTCCTCTACTCAAGCCTCTCTCTTTATGAGAGCAGCTACCAAGATTAAATTACCATTTCCATAGAAGTTTTCAACTGAGAGCTGGCAGCCACAGGCTGGTTTTTCTCAGTGGCAGCTCAGGGGAGAAAAGATCTTACCTGCATGCATGTGTTGTGCAGAGCAAAGGGACCAGCCTGTGGCTGCTGGGAAACACATGCCATACATAGGTCCATCCATATCACAGAGGAGGAACTGCAAGAGCACAGTCCCCCTCACCCCAACAGTCGAGTGTAGTTGTGTGCTTGACTGCTATAAACTGAGCAACAAGGAGTAACTCTGGGACATGTGCAATGTACCTTATACTCCCAAATATTTCACTCTAATGCTTTTTTTGTTTCTTTTCTTTTTAATAGCAACAAGTATTTCTGTCCAGATGGTGCAAGTGTCCCACGTGGTATTTCTCCTTAAGATTTATAATCCTTAAATCTCATTACCTTACATGTTGTTACACTAAGTTATAGGGCAGATCTATTTGTACCATACTGAGTATCACTAGCATTACTCCGTTCCCAATTCTGCACAAACACATTTTATTCTAAAAGAAAATCTGTATATAACAATAATTTCAGTGTGAGAAAGAACAAACCCTTGTATTTCAACATAAGAACAAATTATCTTTAAGGCCTTTGCTCTTTTTTCTTCTTCATGTCAGCAGCAAATAAAACAACTGGGAAATAAAACTGGCATGCATCCCCTTTTACACCTCCAGTAACATGGCATTTAATCCAAATAATTCACTGGACTGAAGGGGAATTACCACAGTTCCACAATTCAAGAATTTAATTCTTTAACTAAAAAGGAAGAGTTAGTGGAAGACAGCTATCCCTCATTGGAGGCCATGCGCTGAAATCAGCCCAGGAAGTCCTAACCAGTAATAGTCCAAAATTTAACATTGTTTTTAGAAACTGTTTACTAAATGGTTTTGATGTAATTTATATCAGTTAGAAATTGTAAAGATCTATTAGATCAAATTTCCTGCCCCTAAGAGGACACGATAGTTCCCAGATGGAGAGCATTTAAAATACTGAAACAATGTTTGAAAGAAAAGCAAGGAATTGTTCCACATTTCTACAAGCTTCCTACATTTGGAAAAATGTCTAGGCCTATTAGAAACATTAGGTGATACAGCAAGCATAAACTGAATCCAAACCAGAAACTGGAAGGCCCAAAGAAACAATATTCAAAACACCAAGCTTTTAAAAATGCACTCAAGCACTCGACAAACTCTACCAAGCACTTCAAGAACAATGCAACACAGCAAGACTGACTGTTTTTCTCCAGAGACAATGGGTTGTCACAACCCACTTGAATCTGTATCAGTGCCTTTAAGCACATGTGGCAAGCCCAAATATTGTGCAAAAAGCAGCAACAGAGTGGATTATTTCATGCCTTTTCAGCCAAAAGATGCCACATTTGGTCTTCAAAATCACAGCTATCTCAGTTTTTCTGACACAGTTAAATAGTGTACTCTTAAAGAAATTTAAGTCACCATGTAAGACTATATTTGTCATGCTTTTGTCAACAGAACCATTGAAATAAAGCAATTTGGTGATCATTGGAAAGCATAGTATTTGTATAATTTCACAGTGGATCGTTGAATATTCACTGCAGAAATTAAATACTTAGAATTATTTGCCCACTGAGAATATATACAAACACATGTTCCATAACTTAGAAAACGAAGCAAAGATTCAGCAAACAAAATCATAGTGGATTTTAAATGAAAATAAGGAAATAGATGATGCTAATAAAAAGAAACAAAGATAATAAAATTAATTAAAAACAGACATGTAAAGAATCCTTGCAGATATGTAAGGAATGCACTGGGGAGAAGCAATACCCATTCCAGTCTGAGCAAATCTAACATTAACTGTCATATGCAACAAGCAATATAATGCCATTAAATTTATCTACTACTTATATTAAAAACATGAAGGGAATCAGGTTGAACCATACAGTATCTTATTTTTAAAAATAACTTAGCACAAAGACTGCATAGTCCTAGAAAAGCCTGTAGCTTCTTTCTTCTTTCAAAGGGATGAGAACAATTTTATCTTCAGTGACATCTGCACCGACATTGCAAATATTGCTGCATCTTATGGTGGAAGTTTTCTGTGGATGCTGCAGGTAAAAACTAGCAATGTGCTTACCCAGCCTGCTACGCCTTATCTCATCAGGTGAGACTGGACGTAACTTCCTCTCTGCCTTGATTTCCTCCAGTATCCTTTCATGAAGGCTCCGTGGCCGTGGCGGAGTTGGTTTCAGTTTTCTTGCCGAGGCCTTGGGATATAAAGATAATCATATTTACATTAAACAGTGCTTCCTTGGAAGCAGATGTCACACTTTTTTGGAAAAAAATGTGGAAAACTGTGATATGATATTACATGCACTCAATTGTAAAACTCACATAAATCAGAGAGAGGATTGTATTTTTCCCCAATTCATTATCATTTCCCAGAAATAAAGGCCTGCTGGTATTAACAGCTATTAACTGGTAGGTGCAGGATACTACACACTGTTCTTTAAGAGACTGTGTTCTACATACAGAAGATAGTATTTTTGAAAGCCCATGTCAGAAAACATATTATTTAACATATTCTCTGGACACAAACATGCTTCAAAAAACCACACTTTCGCTAGGAATGAAGCCCACTGGATTACATACAGGATTTAATGGAGGTCTCGATCGGATGAAATCCAGGATTATTTCATGGGCACTCTTTTTTAATCGAGGTGGAATGTCACCGTTGACCTGGAAAGGAGAAAGTGAAATATGTATTTCCATGGTTTGTATTCATATTCATGCAGATGATGAGATCATTTGAAAACTCACAACAACCCTGACAGAGCGTGCAGTATCTGACACCTGCACCAGATGTAAAACCCCACCAGTCCTGAGCAGAACAACAATCCATATGCAGAGCACAGGCAAGCAAAAATGTAGATAACAGCTTTTAATCTTTGCAGATAGCTGCAGAATAACCACAGCTGCAGCAGCTTTAATCAGCAATACTTAGGATTTTTAAACGATGCAATCAAACATCATGACTGCAATCGTGTCTATGGAGAATGCAGATGAAGATTGTATCCTGCTTGGAGGAAAAGTTGCCAACATCATTTTTAAGAACAGCTATTTGAACCATGTGTCACTGCCAGCCATTACACAGTCTATACTCTGCTCTTAGCCTCTGAGAAAACATGGATGCTCTTTAAGACCCCAGTTTTCTCGATCTCCTTGCCATCTTCCAAGCACTATGTGAAAGCAAAGCTAGAGCTGGCACAATCACCAATGATTTGCTTGTAGCAATGGATGAAAAATATGTTCCCATTGTTTTTTTGTCTTTACCACCTGTCTCTGCTGCTCTGGCCATGAAGAGGTGCCCTTGTGTATAAATCCCAGCAGAAGGAGAGGGAAGCCCTGAGCATGGTTTCATAGCTACCTCTTCATCTGCACTTTAAAGATTGCTCAAGTGTAAAATGAAGTTTGTTAATGTAGCTAGAAATCAAATCACCAGAATGCCATGGCATGCCATTGGAAGCACAGGAAGTACGCTTCCTTGCTGTAAATCATAAAAGAGGGGCTGAGTGAGGGTTGTTTGCTTGTTTGGCTGGTTTTCTCTAGAGAGAAAGAGACATTTCTTTCTCTGATACCTCATTTAGACATAAGACCATATACAAGACATCACAGGAAAGAGTCAACAATTCACTATATGCATAGGTTATAAAAGAAGGCAATGAAAGTTTTCCTATCATATGAAGAATTTATAAATTGTAAGCTAGGAATAAGTGCATGAATTTGCTTAAAAAAAAAAAAATCTACCTGTCAGGTTCAGTCTTCATACAGCACAGTGCCCAATCACACTGTCAGGGATGAGAGAACATCCTATGCCATACATCCTTCTGGTACCTTCTATTACCAGACAACAGCTGGATATCCAATTTGACAGAAATTCCTTTGACACTATATTTCTTAGATCTAGTGTTCCAAATTTCAGCACTTTTTTTTTCTATTTTTCTTTTTTTTCCTCTTTCTTTTTTAAGGGTGAGTTTGCTCATTGTTCTTTGAGAGACTATTCATACAATCTCTGTAGTCAGAAAATACCTGTAAAGACACAGCTCTGTGTCAAATCACATGCACTTTTGCTAACCAGAAGGAATACTGCAGTCATAAAAATGGGCTTAAATGCCATTAAGGTCACCTGAACATAATCCCTAACTGAACTTCAGTAACACCATGCAGTTTCCATATAAGCTGTGCTCACCTCAGACATGCTGTTTCCAGGCTGAGGCAGAGCGACAGCCTCCCAGAGAAGATTCATCCCTTCCTGATAAGGAAGCAGCTGCAGAGTCCATCCTGTGGAACATTTCAATTGCTTTCCTGGGGACTCTTTCTGGAGGTATCCTACCCTAGATATGGTCCAAGTTCCATTTGTTCCCCTCACCCACCTCCTTATCTCCCTTGGAGTGAATTTCATACAGCTTTGCACCAAATACCAAGCTGCTAAACTCCACAACATGCATCACCTTCCCTAAAAGTAGTGCAGAAAAATTAAAATTGAAAAGGTTTATATTAAATGGTGATTTGACATTTTACGACGAAGAAAATATTATTTTAAGTGGTGTGATTGATTTCTTCTGTTTAAAGACTGAGCATTTTTTTAAGGCCAGAATGCTTTGCAGGATTATTAATGAAATGAGAAGTCTCTCTTCCCCAGGTTACTGTTCATCAGATGTCAAAGTTGATAGCTGAAATTGAGAGTTATTACTATCAGAAGAGTCATTTTGTAAACTGATAATCTCCTTTCCAACCTCTCTGCACAACAACAGGAAATAAATAATACATGGCTCTGAGCCTTTCACCTCAGGGCACTCTAAGCCCTGACATAATGCCACTAGGGTATAATTAGTTTCAGTATTCCCATCTGATTGGAAAAGGAGAAATGGAAGATTTGCTCAAGGTGTTTTCCAAAGGATACATGGGCATCTGGTGGCAAAGCGAGTGGATGTTTCACAGACAAGCCAAGAACAGGAGCGCTGGTGACAGAAGCTACCTTCTCATTCTTGGCACGCAGACAAGAAGCTTTCCAAACAGGAAAGACACTGAAGGGAAGCTTTTATCTCTCTGTCCACACTAGATCCATTTCTTTACTCAAACTAAGTGTCTCTGTATTGAGCTATTTCATGTGCATCTTTTACTTTTAATTAATTAAAATTCATGGCTCTTGATTAAAGTCTCAATCAGAGATATATTGCACAGATGAAGCCATGATACATGCTGGGGAGAAAAAAACCCCAAACAAATCAAACAAAACAAACTGAAAACCAACAAAATTATCTTTTTTTTCCACATACCATATTGGTCCAACTGCAAACTACTACTTAAGTAAATACCTCAAAACACTGTAAAGCTATATTAAGTCTTCATGTGTGTAAAATGGCTTTTGTACACCAGTATGCATTAACACTGGCAAGAAAGCATAACCAATGATTATAAAAATCAACCAGAAATTTAGAGATCTAAACAGCTAAAGCACATAAAAATTACCATGTAATCATCTACACGCTCACAACTTGCTACCATCACATTTTAATATATAAATATGGATGTGCAGTTAAAAAAATAACTGCAAATAGTACTTAGTTACCTTTAGCTGAAATCTGAGCTTTAAAAATGCTGATCCCAAACAAGAAGTACATTGTACATGACTTTCACAAAAACTACATCACCTATCATTGACATTCAATTATCTCAGCCATTTATTTGTCTCACTAGAAAAGATGACAGCATTAAGTAGGGGAGTGCTTTCTCTAAATAATAGGTAACATGAAACTGATACTGTTTTGTACTATCTAGAAATTTTAATTTAAAATGAAATTGCATGGACACTGAAACAGACAGAGGGGGCATGCTACATCATTTCCAGAACAGCTCATGATAAAGTCCTGTAGTGGATTCAAGTACTATCAGTGGATATATATTTGCCATCTTTCATTATGCTGACAGTATAGTGGTTTCGCTAACATAGTTATTACACAGCACGTATTGGACACCACACAGCCAGCTCAAGCAGCAGTCTCCAAGGATTAAGTGCTTTGGTACTTCACATCGTAAACCACTGTATTTACAGTGCTGTTCCTGCAGATCCATTATAGATACAAGTTTATGACACTGTTATGATATCCAAATTACTTACACAGTCACTCTGTCTTGGAATACCCCTAAAGCACGATGAGGAGCTGTAAAGCTCACTGCTTTACCTAGGATGACTCCTATACTTCTGCAGAAACATGTGACAAAGGCAGAAAATGAAAAAGGAAACCTGCTTAAAGCAGCTGAATACCACTGAGTAGAAGTAAATCAGACCTGGGTGTAAGAGAACAACAGACTCTGCAGTGCTCAGCTGGACAAAATGGTCAAAGTCTTCTCCTCACATTGTCTACGTCCAGCTTGAAACCTCTGAAATCTCGCTTAATTTAATTCTTAAATTTCTCCAAGTGTTGACTCTACCAAAGTTGGCAATTTTTAACTTGTTGGGAGTGAGTGCTCCATAGGAGAAAAATGCTATCAAATCTCTCCAGGAAGACATTTAAAGACTATAAAATGCCAGAACAAAAGTTACCTTGTTCCCACAACCACCATAGAAAAAAGGACTCTTGCATCGGGATAGAGATGACAAATTTGAAATTATTTTCATGTGTACTGAAATAGAAACGCCAATGTCACTGAAACTAACAAAACCAGTTATTTACAAAAAGCCCAGAATCTGACATTTTACATCTTCAAAACATTTTCAATATTTGCACTAAGACAGAAGATGGGCAAGAACAGACAGCTCCAGTTATTGGCATCTGTTAATTCAACGCTTCTGATAGTCTGAAATACCAAAATAGTTCCTAAGTAATGCACCTAATAGGAACATCTGTTCCTTTCCTAATTTCTACTCAGAGTACCGAGCAGTCAGGGACAGATCAAGGTACTCTTTTAAACACAGCATTATATTAATAAAAAGATCAGTAAAGATTTAATATAGCATTTAATTTATTATAAAAAAATTACTTAACCTCTTGTTTTCATTAGTAGCATACGCATTTTCCCAAGCTACCAAGTCTAAAAATACTACCTACAAATTTAAAGCAAAAATCACTTTTAATAAAAATTTTGCCAAACATACATTTTGACTGATAGAAAGAAACATAATCCATCTTTCCCAGGCTGACTTAAAATTCAGATTTAGGATTCTTGTCCTTTTTTCCTCTTCTCAAGAACCATGACAGTTTTCTCTAATGGGAATACATGTAATCAGCCTTGACCCATGACAGTCAGCTAAAAGATGCGATCTAACTAAACTTGCAATTTCATGCGAATCCTTCAGGCTCCACACATTCCATGTCAAGCTGCACTCATTATTGTGCATGCTTTGCACATTCTTCAAGCAGACACCGCCGCACAATCCAAGTTACCGAATACAAGGTTTCTAATAAGAAAGAGATTATTTTTCTAACACAATGTCATTAGCAGTTGTCAGACTGAGCCAGCAGTTGCATCATGGACAACACTACAGGTACTGTACCTGCAGCTGATTGCAATCCCAGCACATTTTTACACCCAGAAGTCACTTTGGACAATCTACCTAGTAGACAAGATATCGGGACAAAAATAGATGTTTGCAGGGATTTCATATACAGAGAGAGTCTGGATGAGCAGAGGAGCAGATGTGCCTTCAAGACCTACCATATAATGAAGAAAATCTCTTCTGAAGAGGCAGGAGCTTGCTCAGCAGAAGACGAATTAAAGGCTAGTCTGACAAAAGCAAAATTAGATGACCCAGGGGGTTCCCATTCAAACAAAACTACTATCCTGATTGCATATAGTAATCAAGGTCCTGAGGGTACTGCTCCCCTTTTGCAGTGGGTAGTAGGAACACTTAGCACAGTTCCCTGAATTGTTAGCGGAAAGACAGATAACATCATTACCTGTACGTACTTTATCCTATTGATTTAACATTAAAGCAACATCTGCTGCAGAAAATAAATACAATGTGATAGTCTAAATCCAGATCTTGATTAGAAAACTACTTTCACCTCATATATAAAAGGCATTTATATTTGTAACAGAACTAATTTATTTGCTCATCATGTAGTTGTTCCAATTTTTAATTCCTTTATTCTTTTTTCTAATGATCTCTGATAGAACAAACGACATGCTTCCTGTCTCTCCCATCTCCCCTCCACCCCCATCTCTGAATTTTTCTGGTGGAATCATGCCTTTCTCACTAGCAAAGGCTGTGTGAGATTTTGTCAGGAAAGTAAATACATTTGAACACTGAATATTCTAAGAAAATGCTTAGAAAAAGATAAGTAAGCGCAAGGTATAAATATTGACATTGACCAAAAACATGCCTCTGACAAAGGGGTTTAAAATGTCCTACTAGGGATAAGGAGTCCTTTAGATCAGTTGCTAGCTTATTAGGAAGAACACCTTAATGTTGAACACGATATAAACCAAAAGGAAAGAAAGAACAGGGAGACACCAGTAAATACCAAATGGGTTCTGATAAAAACAGTGCCCCAAGTCAATCTTACATGCACTTTTATGAGTATCTAGGAGGAGGAGACCCATCAGTACTCTCCAGCTTGCTTTGGCATGTTGTCTTGACTTGAAAACAGCAATAGGATATGCTGAAAATAATTAAGCTCAGCTTCTACAAACTGAAGATTTAACTTTTTTTACATAGAATATTCCTTGAAAATTCGTAACAGATCATGGTAACCTAAGTTTTCAAACACTGTAATATAGATAGTAGGTAATAGAAGTTTTCAACCACTGCAGGTTTTCCTTTCCCGTCATAGTATGACTCATGGAACAACATGGTAGCACTTTACATTCTGGAATTCCAAAAGTTATGTTGTAACTCAAGATAAATGTTCTCCCCAATAAGAAAATTCTAAAACAATCTCTCAGTGGAAAGCGTGACAGGACTTTTGATATGACTCTTAAGGTTATCATAAAACCAACACAAGTCATTTGTTCAAGCATATGATATGTAGGTATGTCGTTCAGAATTTTAAATGCCTGCCATATGGAAAACAAAATGAACAACATTTGTTGGTTTCATGTTTTTCCCCCCTCAATGTACTATGTAAATTTAAGATGCCCTGAACATTACTATCTGCATGAAATCATAATTTCAAAGTTCTCAGAAAAAAAAGGGAAGAAAATAAGAAGACAGAAAAAGAAAAGAACATTTCAGATTTGACAAATTCCAGTGATTCTCTTGACTTACCATGACCTTCCTTAAGGTATAGCGTTTGGATCTAATATCATCCATCAGCATTTCATAGGGTGTGAGCTGATATTCTATGGGGAGTGGGTTGTACTGACGCTCTTGAACTTTCTTAAGTTTAACGCCATTCCGTAAATCTCGCATCACTTGTACCCAAAAACGAGCCTGAAGAGAAAAAAGAGAGAAATTTTATTTAATACCTTACCTTTGAATATTACCTCAGATTAAACCAAAGTCGTTCATTCCCTCTTCAGGACGTCACCAAATATGTACAGCTGCACTATTTTATTTTTAAGACATCAACCAAAATCCTTATATAAGCCTATTTTTAACCCTCCTAAATATAACAAAATTCTGTTGCAACTCAGCAGGACTGCAGAGTCTCATCTCAAGTGATGTTAATCTCTAAGATAATACAGAAAAAAAAGATCTAAAATTCTTATACCATACGTCTGTATTTCCATTTGAAGTATACTGCAAGCGTATCAGGAAAGTTTCTTGACTTATAGTTAATAGTATGTGAATTAAAACAGTGATTTAATCTGAAACTTTATTTCCCTTAGGCCCAGAACTTTCTTGCAAAATTTCCCAGAATTTGTTCTTCAAATAGAAATTTTGGAATGGACTCCAAATTCTAAGGTCTAGCAATGTCCTCTCAGTACTCAACTTCCTTTTGTTCTGCCTATAAGAGCACCACACACTAACACCTTCCTCTCATTTTCTGGGCAGCAAGAATGGCTGGACAGGAGGAAGAGCAGGTGGTGGACAGAAGATTGGGAGATTTAAATAAAGTACTTTTAAGAACCTTGTAATACCCCTCTATGAACTGGCAAGAGTTGTAACTAGAAAATAAAAAAAGCTACTTTCTGTTAAGAGTTGCTCTATAACATTTTTCTTTCACCACTGGAGAAAGTCAGCTGGTGACTCTGACTACTGCCTGGCTGTCCCTTTGAAGGGCAGTCAGCATGATACTTGTCTAAATGTTCAGTCTTTTTAAATTGCAAAAGCTTCTCCATGAAAACAGTCTAAAGAAAACATGTAATGCTTGGATACTTGTATTGTTTCATGTGTCTGTGAAGGAAGGCTGAGACTCCATTTGGTTCTAACTTGTCATGAGTTACTATTAATTCATACGTTAAAAAAACCAGATACTGATTTTAACATAAACCAAACAACTTTAGGTAAGCATTATAAAGAAATATAAACTACTAGTAATGATGCTAAATCAATATTCAATTTTTGTCTTACCCAGTCAGCATTTTTTAAGTCATCAAGATCTGTGCTGGATTCATCACTTGCCTCTTTGTCCATTTCTTGAATCTTCTTCAGATTCTGTCAATGAAAAGAAAATGACTCAATAAATGAATGGTAGCATTACTCTCAAGTAAAACTGAAGCTTAATATTTGACATCTGTTGAGTTGGGCATTCTACTGAATGTTTTATGACTTGAATAGCAATACTGTAAAAGTAACTTGAAATACTATTTGAATAATTCTCTTAATTGAAAAGTGTATCTTAAATGCTGGGGAAAAAAAGCTTAAGTTTTGAGTATGAAAGTACTTCAGATAATAGCATGCCAGAGGAAAAACTATACACAGAAATTTAAAAATTCCTAAAATTGGGCTATGTACAGAAAAAGACCCAACCACCCAGCACGTCTGTTAAGCTGCAACACAGAAAATGTTACCGACTTGGTAAGGATCTCATTCATACCAAAATTACTGTTATTTGTTGAACTCAAGACAGCTCATTTTTGTAGAAGGAGAAATTCTCAGTAAGTTTGTTATAAGGAGAAATAAACTATGATAAATCCTTTAAAATGAATAATGACAGTCTTGCATGTATATTCAAATTAAATAATCTGTATAACATGGTTATAGATTCTGAAATCTGAGTAATAAAATCTTGTAAGGAAGAGAAATAGATCTTTCAAAGGTTAAAAACTGCTATTTACGAACAAGATCAGATCATGCAAATATGGAAAAGATTGTCTGTAAAGGGGAAAAAAAAGCTTTCATACTAACAAGAATATGAAAAATGGTAAAAAGTTACAGCAGACCAAAGAACAGGCAAGCCTGCACACAGACAAATGCAAATGAAAGATTTTAAAGGCCGCGGCTTTACAGAAATGATCTCATACACATAAACAACTGCATATTCAAAATGCTACTTTTTTTTTGTTTACTTCTGTATAGAAAAGTTCCGGAATCAGCAGTACAAACAAGTTCTCAACATACCATTCCATTTTTACAGAGAGTTTTCCATGAAATCTTTAACAATGTTTAATTTGATCTAAGTACTCACTAATGTATTAAAAATGGATAGTTAAATCCTGTGCTAACTACTTGTTGATTTTATAATACTAAAGCAACAGGTCAGAGATCTGACAGATGTATTTATTTATCAAATATCTTTTTCTCACTTTTAAGCACTCAAGCTCTTCCTTTAAGGCAACTGAACAATCAGTCTCAATTTAGTCTTTGAGCTTCCCAGAAAACTTAAAAATAAGCATATTTTGTTAAAAAAAAATATTCCCGGAAGTAGTTCTAAAACTTCCAACATTTCAGTGGAAGAAATGGAAGCACAGGAAGAGTGCTTAACTTGCACATTTAACAGAGTGCAAGTATCTACCAAACCTGGTTACAGAGATAGCACATGTGAGTCAGCTACCACAGAAGTTTTGCAAAGAGAGCAGGTGGATTATTTATTGTCTTATTTAAGTAACACATTTGCTTTCCTATCAAAGGAGAAATACTACCATTGCCCTATAAAAATAAAATACATAATTTACAGGAAGACTCTAAAAACCCATAAATCATCCACACTACTGAAGTGAATATATCATGGGACAATGCAGGAACATTTTGGCATGATTTGCAGTATCACCACAAGATACTCAAATGGGAAAGAATCGCTTTTTGGAAACTTGTGTTGGTCCTGTCACTGCAGTCAGTTTGACACTTACAGGCAATCACTGTTTTCCAAGGGGAAAAAAAAAGAAAAATTGAAAGAAGTAGTAACATAAAGGTTTTACTTATGTGTATTTTGCCATTCAGGGTTTCTTTTTTTCTGTATCATACAGTTGCAGTAATCACTTCAAATATAGTATCTGTGAACTGCAAATTACTTGCTTTCTTGCACACCGCTAATATTTCTTGATGAAGTATAGCCATTGCCCATCTCAGCAACCATATTCCCTACCATAAATTTTACTGGGCTGGTTTACGCCCAGAGGCTGATGCCTTTGACTGACATAAATACTCCATGAAGCTAAAAAGATTACAACCTGTTTTTCCTAACAGCAGAAAATAAGAAGGGGAAAAAAAAAACAAACCACAAAAACTGAACAGCTGAAAGATCTTCCAAATACGGCAATCATCTAATTAGTTTCTCTGGAACATAGCTAGAGGGGGAGTTTCTACCTGAGAAAGTACAGGTGTAAGCGATGCTGGCTACCAGGCACTGGAGAATTGTAGGAGCAAAACCTGCCAGCCAAGAGATAAGTCTCTCAAAATGGAGTTTTATGATACAAATGAGCTGATACAAGCACAGCCTCCTGCCAAAGCCGGGCTCCCCATCTTAGTGCTGATTGCTCTGGCTGCTGCCCTCGTACCAGCATAGACACCCATTTCATAGGGATAGTTCATTCTGCCCCCAGTACCTGACACAGACCCCTAAATGCAGCTCACCATGCAATCAGAGAAGAAGAGTAGAAAGGAAAAGAATTTCCATCGTTACAGAACTTAGAAAGCTTTGGAGGACTGAGGAGAAAAAAGAAACAGTAGTGGTCTATCCATGCAGCCAGTGCTTAGGAAGGTGCTGCTTAGAAAGGAATAAATGTGACAAATTCTTATGTTTAAACTTCTAGACTAAATGAAATACTATCATTTCCCTCCAGCACTCCCAGCCGGCATCAGTGGGTTTCTGCATCCGTTTCAATCGTAAATTATGGAAACCAAAACATTTACAATACAAGAGACCATTTGTCAGAACTTAACTGTGATTCAAAACCTGGAAGCAACCTCAGCTGCTATAGTCACTTGTACTCACCCTTGGGACAACAGCTTAAGAAGAGCTATTACAGTACAATAAATACATGGCCTAAATGGGTTTCCATTTCAGAAAGCAGAAACATCTTAAAAGGGTTTTTCTAAACGATCCCAGAACCTCAGACCCATGCCACAGACCTGATTCACCTATTACAGCCTGGGCATTTGTTCAGGAAATAAGGGTTGGATGTGTAGGAAGTGAGTGTTTCAAAAGCTTTGGCTTTTTTTAAATCATTAGAGCATTTGGCCATTTTTAAAAAAACCCTGCATTTTGTGACAAAAGCTAGTAATAAAAATACCAAATGTCTTCAAACGTCTTGCTGCACTATTAAAAGCAGGCAGTTGATTTGCTGCTGCCGTGTCCCACATTTGAGATGCGCTCTCCCGTGCTCGGTGACAGATGGGAGTTTATATAAGACACTTGTCAGCACAGCGTCAAAGACTCGCTTCCACAAAAGGCTCTCTAAAATGCAACGTTTTAATGAAGACTGTCTCGGGAATACAGATCTGGACTTTGTCTTTCACCAACTGCAGAACATAGTCTACTGCAGTTCCCAGATTATAATTTGTGTGCTCATGTAAGTCACTCCTGTGCTGCTATTTGCAAAACTAATAAAATATTCTTGCACCTCCAGACTCAATTTAAAAATATGTAACTTGCACATAGGGCAAAAACTGCTTTTATATATTCAGCTATCCAACTTGGGTTTAAATTCCGTGGGCCTGGCTAGCAGCATTACTCTGATTCTTTGAAAAGACCCAAACCCCATTTAATTCAAATGTGGAAGCAGAATCAATTAGATCAGTCCCTGAAAGCTTCCTGAGTGGATATCAGACAAAGTTCTTCAGATATAGTGGTATGGGTCAATGCACTTTGCTCAGCTCTGGAAAGGGCAATAGTCAGCACACTGCCTAACAGAACTGTTTAAGAAGAGGCAAAAAAATATAAAGTTCCTAAACTGAGGGATCAAACAAATCAAAATGGGGCTGCTTGCCTGACCACAAGACGGTTGCAAAAGCGGAGTCAATGGAAGCCTAGAAGTGTACGCAAAAGTGAAGTTGCAGAAGAGAGAAAAGTTTGTGAATCAATTTCTTTCCCCAGCTGTACTTTCTGAAAATCCAAGCAGCAGGGAATTTAACAGGTCTTACAGTCACAAGACTATTAAGAGTAACTTGGCTAATGATCACATTTCCAAAATAAGTTAGCCATTAACACTGTTTAGGTACCTATTAACTACCGTTATTATCATATTTTGTACAATTAATACAGCAGTATAGCCATGTTAAATGGAAAGTAACACATGACTTTTAATTAACTGTTTTCCAATTGAGTCTTTGCATGGCATGAAACTAGGAAAAAAAAGAAACAATTTCATTTCTCCTCATGTACTTAATTAGAATTTGTATGTTTACATTTTCGTACAGATCAGATTTAAATAGATCCAGGCAGACTGAAAGAATTGTTTTTACATCAGAAAGGACAAAAGTGAAAGGCAATATGATTTAAAAGAACAGTATGAAGACAACAGATTGGGAGCTTTATCTGTATTCTACCAAAACCTTAATTACAAGGCATACTGTGGATAATGAAATCATGGAAGAGTGTTTTATGAACATGGACTTTTACTGCAATTGAAGATGTAGGCAATTATAAAAATATATAAAATCTTAATTAGTTTGGAAGGAATATTAATTTTGATGCTTTAGGGTGTACATAAATCTCTAAAAATTCATGAGATATGAATCAAACCTACTGCAGCAGATTAAGACACATCTGCCTACTGGACACTTCTTGTATTTTACGCTGGCCAGCATCACATGGCGTCTTTTAGCACCAGTTGTGCCAGTTCTGGAGTTTATCACCCACAGCCCACTCACCAATGCTTAACTCTGCTACAGGCTGGCATCATAATTTACTGGTACCACTCACAGAGTGGTTGAGGGTGGAAGAGAGCTCTGGAGGTCAGCTGGTCCAGTCTCCCTGCTTGAGCAGGGCCACCCAGAGCCAGTTGCCCAGCATCAGGTCCAAAGTTGGAGACTCCACAGCCTCCCTGGGCAACGTGTGTCAGCGCTCAGTCACCCTCATAGTAAAAAAGTGTTCCCTGATGTTCAGAGGGACCCTCCTGTGATTCAGGTCGTGCCCATTGCCTCTGGTCCTGTCACCGGGCACCACTGACAAGAGCCTGACTCTGTCCTCTTTGCACCCTCCCTTCAGGTGTTTATAGATGTTGATGAGATTCCCTCTAAGGCTTCTCTTCTCCATGCTGAACAGACCCAGGTCTCTCAGCCCCTCTTCATCTGTGACATACTCCAGTCCCTTAATCTGTCTCTGTGGCCCTTCACTGGACTCTCCAGTATGTCCATGTGTCTCTTGTACTGGGGAGCCCAGAACTGGACCCAGCACTCCAGGTGTGGCATCACCAGCGCTGAGCAGAGGGGAAGGATCACCTCCCTTGAGCTGCTGGCAACACTCCTCCAATGCAGCCCAGGACTCCGTAAGGCTTATTTGTGACAAGGGCACATTGCTGGCTCACTCAGCCGTTAAGTGCACATGGAGCATTAACTCCAGTAGAAGGCAAGACTGGACAGTGACAGGGAGCTGAGGGAGGACTAGGGCTGATATGCCCTCCATAAAGCAGGTACATAATGTACATAGCAGACCAGATGGATCCCCAGTCTGATCCACAGCAGCAATTTCTGCTTTCCTATGCTTCCATAGTCTCTCCCTGTCCCTCTAAGTCACACTTGAAACCATTTCTGAGCAATGTGCATGACTTTTTCAGATACTCTGCAGCAGGAACATTTGCTTTCTCTCATGGACATCACTTATTTGTGCCTACAGTTCTGCCTATGGCTAGGTACCAACAAAGGTGATCTCAATTACTTTTGGATGATCCTGAAAAAGATTAATCTTTTCTTTTACATGAGGTCCACTTTTAGTAGATATTCAAACTATCTCATCCTTCACCACACACACACGCATTTCCTCCTCCTTGTTGATATTTTCCCCCACACACAATCAAAAAAAGGGGAAAGATCCTATTTTTGTGGAATTTTCCTATTGCAATTTTAGAAGCTCACTGCTTGAGACGAGAAAGGAGCTGGACTCCATTTTTGTCATCAGCTGCAAATGCTTAAGCAGCAGGACGTAGAGTTAGGAGGTCTTGGCCCACTAAAAGACCACTTCTGGATGGCAGCAGATGGTAGCCGGGGTGGATCTGCAGCAAGGGCACCTTTCACAGAGCCTGAGCAGCATACAGATGCTGCCAGCAAGCTGAAAAAAACACCGCAGTAAACTTGCTAGAAAAACTTTACACTGCAAAAAGACGCAAAGTTAGATCAGATTAGTTAACTTAATTTCAGCCCTACCTTTGGAGTTGCTGCTGCTATTCCACAGAAATACTTATTTTTCCTACTGTTACTCTATTGATCTTAATTTTTTTACTATTGCAACAGTGGCATCACACCTTTCTCTGCTCTGGCTTGAGTCCTGTCCTGTGCATTTCATTCTTTTTAAGAATGGAAGTATCATCTTCCTGTCTGCAAGTCAGCTTTACTGCTGACCTTTCATACACAGGGAATCAGACTGGAAACAAAAATCACATGGCATCAAGTACGTGACAAAGTGCCCAAAACATTTTATTTGACATCCATTTAGATGACCTGAACAGCTCACTCATTGCTTCATCATTTCTGATTAATGCACTCACCCAAATGCATGCCAGTAAAACCCTTTCTGAAACTACGCTCCATTTGTTATATGACAATGATGTTCATGTGATAGACTGGAGAGCACACGACTACTCAGTATCTATATTAGTAACAAAACATATTACAACCCTATAGGGCTATCCCTCCTGCCTCCTATCTATCCTTCATTAAATCCTGTAACTTTCAAAATCCTGACAAGTTTTTATAGTGCCAAATTGAAAACAGCATCACAGCAATACTTTTTCTGCCTCTTTCACAGTTCATTTCCCTTCTAAACCCATCCTGAGCTGTGACATAAGATTGGTCAGATTTGGTCCACTCCTGCCAAGTGAATTTCTGCAGATAAAAATTCTCCTTCTTCCACTACAGTGAAATTTGTTGTTTAAGGGCCTATGGAGCAAAAACTATGAACTTCATATACCTGGGAAACAGATACCCAGATGCCATCCAGTGGCCCTAGTAGGAATCCAAGGAATTTGAAAGTGATTTTTATTCATAGGAAAGTTATTTTACATAATTTTAGATAATTTTCCCCCCTTTTAAGTGCTTTTAATTTCACTTTGATCTAACATCCACAACTGTCTGAGGGACTGTAAAGGAAGATCTCCAAATAAAGCTGTCAGGTTTTGAAATAAACTAACAGTTTAAAATTCCTGGCATCTTTAGTGTCACAAACGATCTTACACACTATAGGTTTTTTTAAAATTGGAGCTGATGTATATAACTTGGGGTTCCCCCCCCAGTTATCTGCCGATGCAACCGCCACAAATGCATGACAGCAAAGTGTCCTTACTGAAGTATTAAGTGTTTCTCTCCCTTATACCCAATACTCATATGACAATAACAAAATGAAAGGAAAAATGAATTTATTGACTTGAATTGTATTTAACTGTATTCTTCATGAATTAAGATTCTTCTATGTGTTTGCAAGAGAGAAGAGCATATAAACAAGACTACAGCTTTAACTGGCATAAACCTAGTGCTACCATATGATTCCTGTTTGCCTCAAGTATAAACTATAGAGGTCATTTTAAAATGGAGAAACAAGACTTAAAGCATTCCACCTTGTATTTTTTTCATACCTATTTTTTCTTTGTATGCTAAATTATTTTCAAAATTAAACACATTCCAAATCTATAGTTGGATAAAAGCTATAAGAAAGCATAAAGTACATTATAAAACTAAGGTATTCAGATTCCAGAAGCTGCTTGTAAGATAATTTTCTTGTATGCCTACTGGGGGACTGATCCAGACTAAAATGAAATCAAAAGATCAAAATTCTGGCCTTGGTTACGTGCAGCAATAAAAGTGTTACTGATTTCAGTAGGGCCAAAATTCCATTTACAAGGATTACTTCCTTTGACCTAAATGTACTTTGAATCAATCCCTAAAAGACTTTGAGAGGCAAACGGGTTTTTTTCATTAGGGATTAACTCGCAGTATGCTCTATGGTGTGATCAGACGCTGTTGGTTTTTTTGCATCCAGTTACAAGGTGATTAAATAATTTGCAAATTCAAAACACCCCTCTACTTTTATTTTTTTTTTAATTATTATTAAGACTTAATTTTAATTGGCTATAAAACACAATATTTTACTTTAACCTTGACAACGAAGATGCCTTATTACTGCTTACTGTGGCCAAAATGTTCAATAACTATTTGAAACATAATTCCTCTCTGAACAGAAAGAACTCCAAAGGGTCTTATCTTTGTTAGCCTCAACATGGACACAGCAATAGCTCTTAGTTGAGGTGGTCTCTCAATTAGTATATGAAGTGGTCAGAACACCAAGTAGCAGTCAAAAGCTAAGATGTGAAATTAATGATGTCAGGCTTCAGGAGACAGATTTAGCACAGAGACACTGTAACCTGTCTGCTCTCTCTATCAGGGGCATTGGATGCAGCTGAACTGTAACACAGGCACTTTGGAAAACAGGTGGCTCCTCAGCCATGCCGACACTGTCAAAATTATCCTTTTATGATACTGCTTCAGTTGAAAAAATTGCTTTCAGTTTGAGTAGCTCTGTAGGAAAAGTGGAGGTGAAACATGACCCTGTGCAACAGAAAAACATCTCTGAAGGATTCTCCCCCTCAGAGGGATGCAGGAACAAAAGACAGCACTCGTCTCATGCCTCTGACTGGTTTGCATTTTCTGCCACCAGCATGAAGATAAAAGCTCTCCTGTGCTGCTTTGAGCCTCATCTGACCCTTTGATGAGCTAATTCAGCTCATTAACCTGACAAGGAACTACTCTTTTTTTAAAATTATTTTTTTATTTGCTGTGTTTGTTTTCTAGAACCAGATGAAGGAACGCAGTGGGAGCATTTGTGCGTGAGTGGAACAGCTCTGCTTCTTTCAGCAGCAAAATTTTTAGATCAGCTTGTAAAATATTATCCTGCTTTTCAAAGATACTTTGGATCTTTACTTACAAAAGAAAAGAAAATCCTTCAGAGATTTATTAAAAAGAAAAATTATGAAAGTGTCATTACTTGACAAGTTGGCTTTGGTCAAGAAACCAGCTTCAAGAAACATGTTTCCCTTCCTGCCCTTCTCCTCACCCACTGGTTTTCCAACGTAACCAACACCCCCACTGTGTTAATACAATTGTTTATGGAGCCATTCTTCAGGCTGAAACTATCTTCACTAAAAATCATTTGCCCACCCTCAAAGTTATTCTTCAGCCAGACCATTTAATTGCAGTGGTTCATAGGCTGGTCTTTCAGTCAACAGTAACAGCCAAGCAGGTAGTGAATGTAAGCATCGTGACCTACAGGCAGAAATTTTTCTTTAAGTTGGCTCTGCCGTGAAGCCTGTCTGACAGACAAACAAGCCAATCATACATCAAAGGTAAAGGAAGCTGCTGACTAGGGACAAAATATGAGCAAGAAGAATCTCACATAATTCTCAGCCAAAGACAAGGCATAAGAAGGAGCTGAGGAATGACAGGAAAAGCTCTGACACCTCACAACATCCCTGAAACACCAGAGTTTTTAGACTCAAATGCATTGCATACACACATGCAGGAATGGATTCATGTGTGCAATGTGTAACCCTCCAAGAAAAACTTTTATTTTACTCCCAAATAGACAAGTCACAATTCATAACAATTTCTACAAGACATTTATAAAAGGTTACAGGCCAAAAGAAAGACAGTCTACCAGCTGTAGAACTGTTCTCCCTGAACACTACAGATAATTTCCTTCTCAGACTGCTTACCTCTTTTGCACTTTTAATTTTGGCCAAGAAAGTGTACAGTTCCATTGTTTCTGCAAACAGAGCCCGACATACTGCTTGATAGTGGTTCGGCGCCTCTGATCGGGTTGGCAGGTGGGCAGCACACAGCTAGAGAGAAAAATAAATAGCACTATCAAAAGAATGTCCCATTGCTTTCGCTAATGCTACGGAGCATGAGATAACATGAAAGGGAAAGTAATGGAATATTTAGGGCACAAAAATCAAAAAGACATTTAAGTTTAGGCAGAAACTGAGGTGTATTTACTAAACCTTCAGCTACCATTTATTTTATGAGAAGAGTTCTATAAGGACTGTAAGGGGACTGCTTGACCACACCCTGGCAATCTCTGAAAACCAAGACATTGACTTTTCATTAAAAAAAAACCAAAAACCAAAACAAAACAAAACAAAACAGACATTATTGTGAAGGGGGAAAAAGCAATCTTGCAGTATCAAATGTTGGAAAAACATACTTAATTCAAATAAGCTTTAACATCGTGTTGTTTAGCTTCCTATGAATGTGGAAGAGAACTGTATCCCTACCAATTTACGAAAGGATGGAAGGTGAAGCAAGGAAAAAAGTAAAGTGGAATCATAAGCTGAAACTCCGATTTATTTTAAGCAGTACAACAATTTTAAAAATCAGCAAGAGCCATGGAAGCACAGGTTTATTGCTTTACCTCAGACATTCACAAACATTTACAGACACAGCTGCAGCTAATACAAAGAAACACTGATAGGTATTTTCATATATGCACCTGCAGAACTATAAAAGCCTACGCACATCACTAATAATCCTGCACAACTACTGTTAAGCAGTCAGTCAGTCCAGCATTGCTTTTAGAGTAAATCATTCAGCTCCATTAAATCATTCAACTTCAAGAGAAGTTTCACTGAAACCAGCCTTTACTTTTCCAACAGAGAAACTGAATGCTACTAGCAACATCCAGCTTCTACTACTGTAGAACAGCTCAGCACTGATAGTAATTGTTGTAATATCTATTTCTTACGTTTCCCCTAAGTCAAATCCATCACCTGCAAGTATTCATCACAAAAAAACTTGGCTGGAAAAGGACAGAACAAAATAACATATATAATTTGTTCCCTAAACAGTTTAAATCAGAAAAACCCCAAAGCTCAAACTAGAGCACCTGTATCATATATCATACTGGTGTATATATTGAAATGAAACAAAGTCTTAACACAGGCCTTAACATTTGTCTTGTTACTGTGGTTTTATAGTATCTGTTTATTATATATATATATATATATAGCTGTATTTATAGCTATAGAGCTAAGCCTAAGAACAAGTCACAACCTGAGGCAGTACGTGGCTACATTCAGATCTCCAGAACTAAAGCTTGAGACAAAAGCTTCTTTAGGAGAAGAGCCCTTAATTAGCCTAGTGGCATATTTGTCTAAATCTCTCCTGTTAGTACCATGAACACTGTGTTTACAAGGGACACAATGCATGTAAGGCTTGGGCTGCTATTTCATATTGCTTTCAGTTTGATTTCAATCCATGCTGCCACAAGGTGTGGTCCTGTGGCCTCCAGCTGTAGGTGTCCACTGATGCCCTTATGCTGGCACCTGGGTTCGTGCCCTCACTCAGAGAGGATTGCCCACCCGGGGAAAATTAACACCGTCAAGGAAGCGGGGCAGGGGACAACTATTCTGCATGGCACAGACACATGTGCAGTGGTGCGGGCAAAAAGGAGTGAGGGGAACATGCTGACAGAGTGGGGAAAAGGAGGAAGGACTGAACAATGTCTTTTGGTTGCAGTCAGAGTTAGATCAGCTCAATCTCACCGACAAGTTGCTTTCTAAGGCCGTAGTCCCGCCCTGTGTGTCCCACACCCCCCTTTATTATCTTCTATTTCTTCCAATTAGTAAATTAGTATAACAATACAGAGTTCAGTGGTCAGATTTGGTCAATTTTGATAAATTTTCACAGGCATAATTTGGATTCCTGCAATATCCTATTCTGATTATTGTACCTATATATATATATACACACATATGCATATATATTTCCTTTTAGTCATTAAAAAATATATATATATAAGGAAAGTTTGTATCTCTGTGTGTGTATTTTACTTCCTTCCTGTATATATATAAGAAACTCAAGACAGATGTTCACAGCCTTGATTCCTCCCTTTAAAATTTTATACTGCTTTACGATGTGGCCAAGATGTTCTTATACTCTTCAAATTTATTTCTGGATAATCACAAAGATATAGTTGACAAAAAAAACCCCATTTTTTTCTTTCACCCCCCTCTCCCCCTTTTTCTTTTTCTTCCTTTTGCTTTTCCTCTCTCCCTTCCTTTTTTTTCTTTTTTTTTTTCTTTTCTTTTTTCTTTTTTTTCCTTTTAACAAATCATATTGTTTCCTTTGCAGGTAAAGGAAGAAAAATTGAAGCAGATGCACCTCTAATGCATGCTACAGTGACAACGTATACCACAAAGAAGCTATTAAATATTTCCCTTGAGTTAATGAAAAAGTCAGAACAGTTAAAAGACTCAATTCTGAGTACAGTTAATTTGTGTTCCTTTCTCTCAATAACTAATCATGTCCTTACCTGCCTTACTATGTTTTCAGTAAGTTATTTCTGTTTATTAATTATAGTACAGATAGAAAGGGTTTTATTCTAAATACAGCACTTACAGGAACAACAATAAAAATAACAACAGCAGCAATTTCAAAAAGGTCATAAAATGGTACAAGTCTTCATAGTTGAGAATAAAGTTTTATTATTATACAGATTGCACACAGGTTTTTAAGAATTTTATTTATTTATTTATTTAGCAGCATGGTAATTAGAAACAATTTGCATCAAATATTGAGAAAGTTAATAAAATGCAGCAGTGGCAAGTTCAAGCTGGGAATGGATATAATCTTGATTCTATTATTGAACACAAAGTAAAAGAAAAAAAAAATCAAACATCTGCTGCTAAACTTAGGTACAAAAGCAACCACATAAAAAGGTAACCATTTGGTCTGTAAATGTTAGGCTGCAGATATTAAAAGAGGACCAGCAGTTCCTACTAACTTTCATGTTTTGAAAAATCAATCTCTGTGATCTTCTATTATGTGAAGATGCACTATATACAAAAAACCCTTGTGGTAACATTAAGTCAAGTGACTTAGCATAAATTTTTGGATTGGGAAGGTAAGCCTGAAGAAAAAGGAAAATGCAAATAGAAAAGACTAATTTTTTTTCAATTTCATCATAATATATTATACTTACATGTTGTTCAGAGCACCTGACAAGCTATAACTTCTACATTAAAAAATACTGCAAAATCTAGGCAGGCAAGCTAATCAAGCAGATCTCACTTCTAGCCTCTTAAAAAAAAGAAATTCATATCTTTAATTTTATGATAGTAGTGTTTGCAAAGTTATGTTACTGTAACATGCCGCAAAATCACAGTCAGAATGTTTTAAAAATTGAGATATGAAAGGGCAGCCACCTAATGAACTCCTCCTCCTCTTACCGTGTCACAGCAGTCGTGGTGCAAGAAAGACTAAGATCAGGTCTGCAGTCTTTTCCAGCCACTCAGAGTTCATCAAGGAAAGGAAGCCTCTGTACACTGCTCATTCTGACACTTGCTTTTTCATCCCTCATGATACAACTTAAAACTATCCTAAGAGGAATGAATGCAAACAGCGCCCAGAACTTAATGCAAGGGCTGTTTGTTCTTTTTCCAAAAAGTCTCAAAAAGTATGGTTGAAAATAAATTATGTGGTCTTTGCAAACTGATGAAATATCAAAAATATTATCAACTCCTGAAGCATTAACTAGCTTGGTCTGCAAGTATTTCCATTTGCAATCACTATGAAGAGCTGGAATTTTCACACCCACCCCCCCCCAACTGAGCCTGTCCAAAACCTAGCTTGACCCAAGGCATTCAATCTTTGCTTAAATCACTAAGAAGATTAGAGACTGTTTCCATCCACATTCAAGATTCACAGAAAAAAAAGCATTATGTAAACACCAGAGCCTTGCCAGCTTCTCTACCCAAATTCATCCTCAACTGACTAGGAAACAGAGTGTACCAAGCCAAAGCAGTGTTAACAGAAATCACAATTTAACCAGCTGAAGAGATCAAGCAGTATTTCTTGCATCGGTCTGAAAATATTCCATTAAGGACTCCATAAAATTACAAAAAATACGACTGATTCGCCCACTAAAGTCCTATTCTATTTTTGGCTAGATATATACTGGAAGCCTCATCAGAACACCTGGCCTGCTGGAATTCAGATTTCAAAAGAGAAAAAGTGTTTCTGCTTGCAGTCATCCTGGGCAGAGGGCCTGTATGAATGCACCACAAAGAAGAAAAGCATTTCTTTTTCCCATGGGACACCAAGATAAGCTACTAATATGCAAAACATAGTACCAGCCTGCAAATGCCAGGCTTAAGCGTTTTGAAAGCCTTGGAGTATTAACATAGACTTAAAAGATGCCCTTTTCTTAAGCAACACAAAGAAATTACTTCAACCAACAGAACATGCAACTGTTCTAAGTACCTGCCTCATCCTTTGCAGTATGGTACTGCAACAGGTTCAAAAAATAACACTCAGCTTGAGATGCCTTCCCAAGTCAAGGTTATTTTCTGAAAGATTTTATCTCTGTGCAGATAAACTAAGAGATAGGGCAAGTTTTGAGGTGGCTTTCAAAACTGGAGCCAGCTTGCAGGCTCCCTACCAGTTCACAGCTGCCTTCTCAAACTTTCCATGCAGATTTGCCCCTGACTCTGTCTCTTGTACCTGCAGAGGGCTAAGGACTAGCTGATCCCTCTGGTTAAAGGACTGTAGGGGAATACGAGAGAGGTAAGATTGAGATAAGACAAAAGAGAAGGGAGCAGAGTTAGCTATTAATCCATAAAATAAATTCACAGAAAGTACAGAAGTATCCACAGAAATTTACTCCTTCAGGAGAGCTACCTGCAAAAACTATGAAACTTTCAAAATGGATATTTCAAATTATCATTTGCAAGTGCCCTGGCACGTCCAATCGCTTGAGATGTGAATTCCTAATTAATTTTCTACACCTCAAGGAAAAGATAGGTTTTGTAGAAATTGAGGTAAATTGCTGGTTTGCTAGTGTGAAGTGCATCTACCTCATTATTTAACTGTTCCCCAGCAATCTGGTAAGGCTTTCCCTCATGCTGGTATTTGTTGTTTTGATCATCTTTTTCATCGCTTTGGGGTGGACAAGAGAAGAACTACAAAGTCCTCTACTTACACAAGTTCAGAATTTAATATAGTTTAATATGGTTTTCTTCTTAAAAAGAAGAAAAAATGTAGCTGCTGAAATTAAAGCCCAAACTGCAAATGGTACTTAGACGATGGAAGGACTGAAAACAGTGTTTTGCATAATATCTTGATCCTTAAAGTGTCCAGTTGTTTGTATCATGCAATCTTCATCATCATTAACTACCCTCTGCTTTGAAAACTCTAAGGATTAAAACCCTTGGGCAAATTATTTATATATATGCTTAAATGTCAAACAGGAATGGACTAACAAATGTTTGCAAATGTTCTCCTGAATTAAAACATAAGTCAGTGTGGAAGTAAAGTTGAAAGACTTACACGGACAGACTGTGTTTGGGAAATGCTGCAGTGCCGTTTCATATGCTGTAGTTGTTTTTAGAAATACAAAGCAAAATTTGAGCAATTCAACAGTGCTTAGGATGGAACTGGTGGACTCTCCTCCGCTATTTTCTTCTAAACCGAATATCTGCCCTGACACTGTTTCCTCCAGGTACTGATTGCTTTGAGGTGCTGAGCACTGTGGTTCATTTTCTTTCTTAAAATCTTAGATTTCACAGCTATTTGAGGAGTTTTAACTGCTTTTCCACACTATTAGACTGAATTTAAGCACTGATGAGTATCTTGATGAAATTTCAACAGACAGCAACTGCAAGACTAACACCTCACTGAACTGTCTCACTTAGAAACTTGAACCTTCTACAATTACAGAAACAATTAAAGGTGAAGACAATTTGTATTCTGTTACATTTATATTATACTATCTTTAGGAAAACAAGCCTTACAAATATTTAACACAATTACTAACGTTTTTGAAAGCATTTCAAACTTACACAGGTGTTAAAAAATGGAAATCAAACTACCATATTAAGTTACCAACTAAATTTCAATTTTAAAGCCAAATCCTGTATTTTTCACGTTCAGTGAGCCCTGTTCTTACCCTTTATTAGCTTTCTAATACAGAATGAAGACCTCAACTATCGAAACAGACTTCAAGCAAAGGTCATCCTGTATTTTTTTGAGATGATGGTATTTCCACTGGGCATTTTGATATTAATTTTTCAACGACTGACTAATTTTATGTGCTAGTGCAGACTTCTCGACAAAGCTGCTTTCACATAAATTCTCATTTATTCTTGAGAGCTATTTTGCTATTTTTACCCCTCAAATATAGACCGCCCCCCACCAGTTATTTCTGGAATATGTGTTAGGTGTATTGTTACACTGTCTTTACACAGTGGACTGACAACATCCTGCTTCCCAAAGAGGCTTGTTTCAAAAGAGCCAATTAAGTGAAAACCAATTCTGCATTCTCTCTCAGTTTCAGAGAAACTGTGCTCCCTGGTTTCTTAGCAGAATAATGGAGGAATTAATAATATAAATGTGCAGCAATCTGAATTTGCTAGCTCTTACTCTTTGACTATTCAGTGGAACATCAATGGGATTATTCATGAGCATGGGTGAAATCCCACAATTTCTATTTTTCCAGTTCTTTTACATGAAATATCAACCCCTGCAACATACAGCAAAACCACTAGTTAGCCTGTCAGCAGCAAGTGTTTTCTAAAGCTGTCTGCTTCACAAGACAACAGCTCTATGTACGTTTGGCAGCTCTCATCTGTACCACTCGCACATCTGCATTTCATGCAGGAGCAGCAACAAGAAGGACAGGATGGAGGCATCTGGGTAAGAAAACTAGCTTCAGCAGCAGAGTAGAGGCCTAGATGGAGAAACATGATAAAACTGGGTAATTAAAGGAGAAGGGGAGTGGCTGTACATATTCACAGAGCTACCTGCGCAGTTGTTTAGCTAACAGCCCATTAAGCTGTGGAACCACCCTTTACATTATTAAATAACTTAGACCTGAACAACTGACAGCAGAGTTGCACCCCTGCTAATGTCATTTTGTATGGTTGCCTGTTGTGCTTCTCAGGCCATCCTTAGGGCTGGAGGGTGCCTTCTTACCACAACTACTACTTTTGTTCAGCAGAAAAGAGAGGAGAGTTAGTTTTCTACCAGGATGCTTGGCGTGTGCAGCAGAGAATGAGAGCAGGATAGATGCCCTTCTTTCTTTCCCTCTCCCTGAGCCTCTCTCTAAGCATACAAAGCAGCCATTACAGTCAGTGTACTGCTTGAAAACACACAGAGCATCTCTGGAAAAACAGTAGAAAAAAATGTCATCAAACGGCAACAGAAAATGGTAGGGAATGACTCTAAAATCAGAAACAAAATCTCACTGACACAAATAGAAAACAAAGGGGATAATAATGCAAAAGAGGGGTTGTTTCTATATCAATTTTTCAATGATGCCTATCAATCTCATTACTAAACAGTTCAGATGTTTGCATTTGCACTTACTAAATGAGAGGAAGTTTTATTCATGAGCCACTTAAAATCCAATTAAAATTTATCAACTAAAATAAAAACAGGCACTTTCCTTGGCAGCAATTTAAAGTTCACATATAGAGCTTTAAAATGTATGTGTGTGGAAAGCTTGTTTGTTTTTATGTAAAGTGCTGAAACTTCTCTTGGTAAGCATAATAATAATTTGCTTTCAGGTTTTGTCCTGAAGCATGACTTTTTATTCCTACCCAAAAAAACAGATTTCCAGTTGCATAACCAAACAAACTGCATTACTAAACATAACAGGCTTTTAAACTTCACTCCCAATGAATAAATCCAGCAACTTCTAACCAGTCTCACTTTGCTTTCATTTGATTTCAGTGTATGGAAACCTATGCTATTCCTTCACGTGTGCTGTACTCCTTGTTTGTAGTACCTTTGTCAGGGAAATCAGGTCTTGAAACTCTGATTACATGAAAAAGGCCTACAGAAAAATTCTTCCTCTTCTTCTTCTAGACAAGTATGCTTAACTTTTTTTTCTTAAAATTTATAGCCATTGAATCTACATTGCAATTGTCTTAGCAAGCATATCAGTTACGTAAACGTTAATACATAAAACATATGCTACTGTAAGACATACTCTAATTTTGTATGAACAAAATTACTTAACTCACAATTGATTAAGAAGAAAATACTTGAATTCTGATTCAACTATATATCCTTGATTATTCAAGCAGAACAGATACAAAATAGATCAGAGATTAAAAAGTGGTATGTTATCCTCAATTAGCTCTGTTTCAAGTGGTAGAGACCTTTTTTGTCCTTCTCCTCTATGCACACTCAGTTCCTGGAAATTGTCTCTAGCATGGTAATTACTAGAAATTGAATTACCTAGAGTCAATGGCTTTGACATACGCCCTGTATATAGGTGGGATTTACCACCTGTAGGGACTGCAGATGGTGTTTATACTGCCCTGACTGCCCAGAGACCTGAGGGAAAGACAGCCTTACTGCTCTGCTTTGGCTCCATACATTTCTTGCCAACAGCAGCAACAACAGTAAAACCACCACTCTGTCAAGCGTTCAAGGCCACTTCAGAGATCCCCAGCTGCACCGAGTCTGCACCACAGGGACTGCAGTCACGCTGCAGGGGCTCCACCACAGAAGGTGCCTCGCAGTCCGTGTTGCATGTATTCTCTCACCCTTGTGACATTAGGAATTACCAATTCTATTTTGCTGATTGATGGAAATCTGAGGCCAAGGCTAAGTCCACTGAGCTTGTCAGGAATCTTTTCTGATAAAGAAAATTTGAAAATTCTTGCTCAAAGCCATAGCTGATCAAATCACGTGGGATGCTACAGCATATTTTTCCATCATGTCCCTACTTCGTTGGTCCCTTTACACTCCTATCTGCTAAAAAAGATTTCAGTCTACATATGAGAATTTAGAACGGACAACTGTAGTGAATTATTATACATCTTGTAGTTATTGGTGGTATTCCTGAAATCTTAGGTCCTGAACGCATAGGAATACATAGGAAATATAATCTTCATTATTTCTAATTAAGAGATTGTGAAGATTCTAGTGCAATCTTAAGGTTGATCTCTTGCTCCAATCTTAAAATATATCAGTTTTATTTTAACATCATGACTTCTTGGAGGGGATAGGAATGAGTCCTTGCTTCTAAAAAGGATGAACAACACAGACCTCAACACAAGATGAGAACACAAAGGTAGAGAGAAACCAGAAACATTTCTTCTTGTTCCCTGTTCTAACAGTTATCTTGCTTATTTCAAAATACGTCACTTGTAGAAGGAGGCAAAGTCGTGCACCTTGTCCAATCTCTGATTACAAAAACAAGTTTGTTATATTTTCAAAAAGAGCTACTTGCACTTTCAAATGCTGAACACTTTTTGAAATTAAATTCCTTTGCATGCTCAAAAAAAAAAAGCATTGGAAAAAAATACATTGTCTGAAACATTTGAAGAGTCTTCCCAACTCTTATTACCTTGCTTTTAATTAACATGAAATAATTTTGCACTTTAGGTTATTTCAACCACATCAGATAAGTCTTACCATCCTTATCTAAGAAGAAGCCTTGTAGAAACAAGAATGTCCTCCAGTAAAAGGGATGCGTCCTTGACAGAGCATAGTTAAGGGAAAAACTAACAACAAAAAACAACAACAAAAAAAAAAAACAAAAAACAACAACCCCCCCCCCCACCGCAACCCAACTACCAGCTGCCTCTTCATCAAAATCTTATTAACTGAAAGGAAAAAGATAAAATGGAAGGAGAGAAATCACTTCCCTAGTTCTCCAGTCAACTGCTGCATGAATGCTTTGTTTTCAAACACAGCTCTTAAAATAATTAAACTATTTTGTGCCAAGTATTCTAAGGACCTGCACCATAGATAATTATTTACCTGTTCTCAGTTACATATCATGAAAGATATATCTCTGCAAGTCAGGCAGGAACTCCCAGCTCAGTTCTTCAACTTCAAAGCTACCTTTAAAACCCCTGGCACTTGCCAAGGTACCTACATAGGCATACTATGTGTCCGTTGAAATAGATGCTATTCATGATACGTTTACCAATGCCTTCCAAAGCAGAAATATAAAACAAATTAAATATCTGGAAGGTAATTAATACTGTAGTGACCTCAGTCCATGGAGAGTAAGGTTATCAAAGGAGTGATCATGGTAGAGCACTCTCCTGCCTGTAGTCAAAGACCAATTGTTACTCTTGGATAATTCTTTTCTGTACTGACGTTTTTAATGATAAAGCCGCTTTTGAGGGCCAAAATTCAGGGAAGTTATTTTTAAAATAAACAAGACTTAAGAGCAAAGTACAGGTAACTAGAAATGTAAATATATAAATCTATTTCAAACTTTGCTACCTTCAGCAAGATGAAAGCCTGTTTAACATCAACTTCATATAGAAGGACTTGATAGAGATGGATAAAGGGACGGATCTAAGACACTAGCAAAGTGTCTCAACTGGAGTTTGTTGACAGCTCTCAACTGAATTTAGGATGTACTGTCATATCTACAAAGAGTATGGTGTAAAACCAATGAGTGTTAAAACTTACAGCCTGCTCTGCCAGCAAAAATAGCTGAAAATATTCCTGTCCTGTCAAAAAGCCCCAAACAAATAGTTTCTAAAGGACTTTTTGCCAGCATCCTTCAGTATATATCAGGGTCCCACAAGAAAGACAACTTCAAGCAGAAGCTGAGGGAGGCAAGGAGGGTGAGGGGAGCTCAATGCCTTCAAGTGCTGAGAGACACCAGCAGGGAGCTGTCAAGAAACCACTCTGCTTGTAGCGACTTCATTGAAAGGCCTACGCAGATGCCACAGATGCCAAATTAACCTCAAAGAGAGGTTATCTTTACCTGTCAGAGTGGTAAATAAAATTATTAATCATTTTATTGTGGTAGCCATGTAAGACAACAGAGGTTAGTGGGGCGGTGGCATAGTTATCTCACCTCAGCAGTTTACTGCCATGCACCCAGACAGAAGTAATACCTGGTGGGAGATTACAAACCTCTTGAGTTTCATCTTTATGGTGGAAAGTGTCCTGGACACAACAGAGACACCCATCAAGTTTTACCTGCTTGCTTGACCCTAGAGCCAGGTTGAGAGGGCAGATGGGTGCCATGCCACCCCAGGCCACCAGGAAAGAACCTGGAAAGAACAGGCATGTCCCCTCTTCCCCTCTCCTTCTTTAGCTACTCATGACAAAAAGTGGGCCCAGGTAAGAAGGAAAAACCAACCTGTAGTGTTCAGAGGTACACTTTTTGCAACTATTTTGCAGTTTGTTTTTTCTAAAGGCTTCCTGTAAGGACAGATTTCAGTGTTACTGCTGAAGATGACACCTTGAAGCCAAGTGCCAGACTCTTCACTGGAAAGTCCCCGGCAAAGTGTCTTGGCTCCGAACGCAGTAAGCACCATTTCCAGGAGAAGAAATTGCAATAAATGCCCTCCTTTGCTCACTCACACATTCAAACCTGAAAAGGACTGACATCACCCTTTTAAAACAAGCACAGTGGTTACTTTCAAAGTAAAGGAGACCACGTGTTGACCTCCAATTACACTGCCCAGAATGAAAAATCAGGACAACTGTTTAAGACACCAAATGACATCACTTTAATTAATGAAACCTGTCTATCAACATAATTCACTTAAACACTCATCACGTTCAAAGCTGCTTTAAAATTACATTAAAGGGATTTACACAAACTGTCCCCAGCTTTCTTGATCAAGCTAAGGTACAGGAATCCCTTCACTTTCTGTATAGGTTTATAAGAAATGTTTATAAGAAACACAAGCACAAGGGCAAAATTAACTTAGTGAGTATTTTTATTTCCAAATGCATGTGTTGCCTGGAAATTTTTTTTATTTTTTCTTTACCTCCAAGCCATTAAAAATATTTCTACTGTGACACGATTCCTCTGTCCAGACATGAAAAGACTTAATAAATCATACTAATACTCTCCTGAACTTCAGTTTTTTCATTTGTTTGTTAACATTACATGCTACCACAGAAGTCAAAGTTTTTTAAAAAAACAAACCCTATAGCTCATTTTCTTCCTCCAATGCCATCATGTTTTCAAACATCACCTTCTAATCTTTCCATTTCAAGAAGTGGATTGAGGACAGTGATATCTTACATCTATCTACCTGTGCAAGTGTGTGCGACTATATAAAATACATATACAGGGGCTTGTTATACACAGTAGGATATAGCAGACTGATCAATATGAATTGATTAGAAGAAATCAGTTCATAAAGAGATTTGGCTTCATGAGAATTTGCTCATCTAAAGCAAGTGTTGGTCTTAGCACTCACATCAAGAAATTTTGGCATGCCAAAAAGGAAAAGCAAACGCAATTGCTCATTTGGACTTTCGTGTCCCAACTCCAAACTTGCTTTGCCCTCAGGGAAAGCCAAGCAAAAAACCATAGAAATCTCTTCTGGCCTAAATCACCCAAAGTATCTTGTTCTTCCTTGCTAGCATGAACTCAGTAACAGTAAAACAAATGCTCATTTTTTCTAGCATTTAAAATCAAGTTTCTAGCCTCTTTCTCAGAGATGCAAATATATAAATAACAATAAAAGATAAGGGTTTGTTCTCTCCTCAGGGTAAAGGCAAGAAAACTCATCTGTTTTCCACCCAACCAGGCTTCCAAAAACAGTCTTCCTAGTGCCTTCTTTACAGGCTTTATGCAAAGCAAACTCTGAGCAGCGTATGAAGCATTGTCCCCACGAGCAGTGGGTCTCCCTTAGCACGATCCCTTAGCTCCCTGCCCTTGCCAATCCCTCAGCTAAATCTTCTTTATGTGATCTAGTTTGGGTCTCCAAACAACAAGTAGCCATGGTTGCAGTTCACTTCGCCTCCTCACACAAAATGCCTGTGCCTGTTCCTGTGCCTGCTGTCTTCCCAAAGCATCCAGGCTAGCCTATACCTTCTATTCAATAAATGCTCCGCCAAACTTTGTAGATTCAACGAGTTTATCTCTTGGGACCATTTTGTTCAGTTGCACAAAGTTCGTGAGAGCTATTAGGAAGGCTGCTAGATTAAAATGTTCAAATAATTCTCCGCAACTACACATACAAGACTCATCTGCAAAGATGCACAAGCTCGGGGATGGTACGGCCCAAGTGATCAAATTAAGTAAAGCTAAAACTAACTGAGAAATGCACAAAAGCCATCACCCAGAAGAATACTGCTTCCCCCATTAAAAAAGATTTTTTCTCATTAAAAGTATCTACAAATCAATCATTTAAAATACACTGAGGGCCATGCCTCCTGTGGACAATAGTCTTTTGAAAGCTACCCCTTAAGACTGCTTCAATTACAATATTATTTAAGGATGTTGGAACTACATGTTTTAAACAAAAACCTACTGTAAAAATTCTTTTACTATGAAACACAAAACATTCCCTGTCTTCGGACCAATCTTTGGGATAAATATGATATTCTGACTTTTAGATTCAGATCTTCAGGGGACAGCATAATCTAATACACACTGTTTATTACTTTGTATCAAATGGCCTTATCTCACCTCAATATTTTTCTAAAATACAGCATGTAACAACACACTAAGCAAAGGGGAGCAGAAAAGAGAATAATGTGAAAACAGTAATCAAGAGCATATTAAAAGAATCACACAGCTAAAATAGATTATTATTTTAGAAAATTAGTGGTACTTTTAAGTCAATTCAAACAACTTCCCTCCAAATGTTTCATTTCTTTTAATACTGTTACAGCACTGAAATAAATGCACCAAGAGAAACTTTGCCTCAAGCCCAAGGCTCCCTCCTGAATAATTCAAAAGCAGGAAGATCACAGTGGCTTAATTAAAGGGCCCTCACTCCCTTTCTTTACTTTTCCCATGTTGCTGTTACAGTACAATGTGCCTCTATAAAGAATCAAGTAATGTTGTACCATCTGTGCTCTTCCATTTTGTTTGGCAATACAATTATATCATCCTTAAAGTGACTCCAAACTAGCAACGTTGACAACTGAAATAACCATAGTTTTTTACACAACTGCTATCAGCAAGAAAAAACTTCTGAGCATTCTCAAATCTAGTCATTTGTGTCCTGGTAAGAACTAGAAAATGCAAAGCTTCCACACCCACTTTTCCTCTTGACCCCTCTCCTGAGTGGGGAGGAGGACTATGAGGCTCTAACACCTCATAGAAGTTATAGACTCTTTTTTAGTGGTCAAGCACTTGGAAACTCTGCCACTAGACCTTCCATTTCAGCCTGGAAGGTCTAACATATTTCCCCCCAGGTAATCAGTTAGCCTAATTAAGAAGTTCTCCCCTACACCATAAATCCTGCTTCTCTTGTGCCTGTAGAGCATTACAGCTACAGGAGTACCTATAGTGCCCATTTCTAACAAGAGCTGTATATGCACAACGTAACAAATTGCAGAAACAAGTTATCTACTGTTTTGAATAGGGTCTGTGAGAGCAGCTACTGGGAACCTTCAACACATAATGCTATATGAGAGAGAAAATTGTACAGCAATTTTGCAAGTCATCATTAATTTACTTGTCTACTAGAACATGCATCACACATAACATAAATAATACAAGCAGTACTGATAAGGTACATGGGACATTCCTGATGGGATGTTGTTTTACATGGAAATTGAAGAACACTTGTGCCTTACAGACACGACAGAAGATGTCATGTGAATCTGTATAAAAATGGCCTTCATTTTTAACATAGTGAAAGGAGGCAGTAGAGCTAAAAAGCTAGCTGTAACACCACAAGCATCCAAGACTGCAAAGTCTACATGGGTGGAAACTAAACCCTAACATAAGACAAGCTACTGTCCTGGCTAATTCTTCTGACCAAATCTACTGCCTCTAGCAGGCTGACAGTGAATCTGAAAAAATCCATCACAGTCTTCTGTACACTTATCAATTTCAATACCTGGAGAAGTGAGGCAGTTGCAAGCTGAAGAGAGAGACTCTCATGCAGATCCCTTCGGCTGAGTGCTGGAGTTAATCCATAGGGCAGAGAAGATATGGGTCACTTTTGTAATGAATGGTGGCTCTGCTCTTTCTTTACTTTGTTATGGGTCACTACAGCACTACTGTGTTAATTGACCAACCATTACTCCGATTTCCAGTCATTAGTTAGAATTTCAAATTAATCTGATCAAACAAAATGTACCTTGTGAAAGTAAACACTCATTGATCTATTTTGGTCTCCAGGGTCTATTTTAGCAGTGCAGGCTAACACAGGTTCTTTGATACTTCAGATTAAACCTCATACTCAGATGTGTTATTTCTACCAGATTGCTTTGCATGTTTTAGACACCTGTATTTTTAAAGGGAAAACTGGAGCTCTGTCAAGACAAATTCTGCATTTGATGCACTATGGGACACCATTACCATCAAAGAATCCTTCCACCTCCACTAAAAACTGGAACTTTATTTTACCCATGTATAAATTATTTCTAATAATTGTAGCATAAAACAGATGGGAAAAAAGACCATGCCCTACTCTGCTTCTTTTAAATGCACAAGACCACACACAAATTTCAGGTGTATTCTAACCTCCACATGCATAAAAATAATCTGAACACCCAATCTATGTTTCCTGTTTTTGCTGGACAACTCCTTAGATTCCTCAGACTATTTTAGACCTTAAACAGGTTATACCAGTATAATTATGTGAATTATGGGTACAAGGGTTTTCAAACGGTGTAGATGCATTACTGTGAGCCATAATGGGAAGGTAAAAATCACTGCAGAAAACGCAATTTCATTTTGCCTCCCAGCCTCCCAGTGGAATAAGATACTGCAGTCCATCTAAGCCCGTGACCATGGAAGAGATGTTCGAGAAGTAGGCCCATGTAAACCTGATGAGGTTCAACAAGACCAAGTGCAAGGTCCTGCACCTGGATTGGGGCAATCCCTGATATCAATACAGGCTGGGGGATGAAGGTATTGAGAGCAGCTCTGCAGAGAAGGACTTGGGAGTACTGGTGGATGAAAAGCTGGACACGAGCCGGCAATGTGCGCTTGCAGCCCAGAAGACCAATGGTATCCTGGGCTGCATCAAGAGAAGTGTGGCCAGCAGGGTCGAGGGAGGTGATTCTGCCCCTCTGCTCTGGTGAGACCCCACCCGAGTGCTGTGTCCAGTTCTGGAGTCCTCAGCACAAGACAGACACAGACAGACACTGTTGAAGTGAGTCCAGAGGAGGGCCACAAAAAATTATCAGAGGGATGGAACACCTCTCCTGGGAAGAAAGGCTGAGAGAGTTGGGGTTGTTCAGCCTGGAGAAGAGAAGGCTCCAGGAAGACCTTATTGCAGCCTTTCAATACTTAAAGGGGGTCTGTAAGACAGATGGGGACAGAATTTTTAGCAGGGCCTGTAGCAATAGGACAAGGGGTAATGGTTTTAATCTAAAAGAGGGGAGATTTAGAGCAGATATAAGGAAGAAATTTTTTACAATGAGGGTGGTGAAACACTGGAACAGGTTGGCCCAGAGAGGTAGCAGAAGCCCCATCCCTGGAAACATTCAAGGTCAGGCTGCACAGGGCTCTGAGCAACCTGATTGAGTTGAAGATATCCCTGCTCACTGCAGGGGGCTTGGACTAGATGACCTTTAAATGTCCCTTCCAACTCAAACCAATGTCTCTATTACTCTGCAAGAGAACAATTAAAGAAAAAAAAAATATTTTTTTAATGGGAAGATCAAAGTAATGAGGTACAAGTCCCTCACAAGTATATTTGGTATAATGCAGTTCTAAGCAAAACCTCTCAAAATAAACGTTGTGAACAGTACAAAATTACTTCCGCTTCTACTTATCTTTCACTTGCAGAGTTGTCAGTTGTCGTAAATCCACTTGCTCTGCAGCTGTTTATAAAGCCCTGCATATCAAACCCTTATTATTATTGTTAAATAATTTCATTTTAAAACCAAGAACATGCAGATACTGCTCCTATGTTACAAAGACTCAAATATGCAGAGACACTTCTGCTTTTTTTGCACAGTTTGTCCTCGGCTCAGCTCCCTGGGCCTGCACAGTACCGATGCTTCAAAGACTGACTCTTTTCACGACTCAGCCAGCAGCACAGTTAACTCCGCCAGTCCTTCAGTTGTGCCTGCATAGGTGTTTGAGGGGTCTTGCAGCAAAACAGATGAAGGAACTGATAGAGTTAAAAACCAAACAAACAAACACAAACTTTTGGGATGCTTTGATTTAATATAGGTGATGTGGATCCAAGCCAAGGTGACAGCACAGACAGAAGAAACCCACTATGGTTTGAATGAATAACCATGATATACAAGCCTTGCTTGGACAAGAGAAAAATAGCAGGTTTACTGCATTTCTAAGACAACTCCAAGTTAGCTCAAAGAATAGTGAGGGAATAAGAAAATGCTTGTGGATTGGTTCTTTGCAGTCAAGATCTATATATTCCTTTGTTAACTCAATCTCAGCAATTGTTTTTCTGGGACCTTCACGTCTGTCTCTCTCACTGAAGACACTGGGTAGTTGATACAGAAACGTGCACCCTCAGTCAGCATCCTTTGGGAGGGTAACAGCCCAAAAGGGAATGTTTTTAAGCCCCTGAGCACAGCAGATGAGCACTGGTCCTTGGGACTTAGCTGCTAAACTCAGAGGTCCCATTTCTGTCAATGCATCACAGAGAGAAAGGGTGGTCAGGGAGTGTGCCAGAACAGGGTGTCTACCTGCTCAAACCAGCACCATGAAAGTCCACCTTCAGAGGCCCAATCTGCCCAGGGGTATCCACCTGTGGGTGCCCTGTCATAGTAGTATGATATGAGGGTGTGTTCATGTCCTGGTTTTTAGCTGAGACAGAGCTGGGTTTCTTTTTCAGTAGCTAGAATTGTGCTGTGTTTTGCTTCCAGCCTGGGATTTGCTGTGAGAGAGACACTGAGAACACACCAGTGTTTACATTTTTGTCATTGGAAGTGAAGGACTTTGTGTTCTGTTAGTCCACAAGCACAAGATTTAAGGGGGGAGAATAATATTTAAACTAATAAACTTAATTGACAGTTAGATATGCCAATGGGATATTCCATGTCATATCACGTCATGTCCAGTATATCAGTGAGGGTCTCGTCCTCTTTTAGCTCTCTCTGGCTTTCGCTCGGGCTCTCGCTCTCCCGGGATTGCGGTTTCGGTTTGGGATTGTCGCTCCTCCGGGATCGTTATCTGGGAACAGGCCGGGCTCGGGCAGCGGGGGGGTGAGCAATAGCCTTGGGTATCATTCTTTTGTATATTTTGTTACTGTTATCATTATCACTACTATTTTAATATTAGTATTATTTTAAGTTTTCTCTCTCTTATTAAACTGTTCTTATCTCAACCTACAAGCCTCCTTATCCTTGCCCCCCCAATCCTCTCCCCTATATCCCCTGGGGGTGGGGGGGAAGTGGGTGAATGGCTGTGTTGGCTGCTGGCCGAGGGCTAGCCCAGTGAAACTATCACAGTTCACAGAATCATTTTGGGAGATCTTTGGGTTTCTTTCTAGCTTATAGTCCCCAAAAGAGTTAAACTGCAAAAAGGAACAGCCAAAGGAGAAGCTGCCCCACTCAGAAATTAAGAGGTACAAAAATCTAGATGGTTGTACTTTCAGGGACCCAAACAATTGGGACAGGAGGTTCCTCAACATTACAAAAGGGGTCTCAGATGCCAAGTCTGTGTGGACAGCTGAAAATCCACAGACAGAAGATTATTAATTTTTGGTCAAGACGGCAAATCAAGCTCAAGTACCGTGACAAAAAAGTAAACTGAGGACTTTCAACCCACTGTAATTTCATTTTTTCCTCCATCAACACGTCGAGACGCCTTTTTCTAAAAGAAGTTTCACCAAGATGAAGACTAGCATGTGACATCTGAGTACACTACGAACAGGACTCAAGAGAAGAGAGTTGATCATCTTTTTTGAATGCGATGATTTTCACAAGTGGCCAATGTTGCTGCATTCCTTTTTAATAGAAAATGAACTGACAACATCTGGGGCATTGGTTACCATCTCAGTAAGGTTCCAAAATCTTAACCAGTTTCTGCAGAGTTACAGGGTACACAGCAAGTTGCTTGTTTTGAAATGAAGCATAAACTGTTCTGCAAGCTCATAGAAAAATGCTAAAGCCAACCCAGCTTTATATTACACTCGCAGAAAGCAGCACCTTACTAATTTTAACCTCATGGGCTAGGCAAAATTATGGGCTTTTTCATTCCAGTAACATGAACTCTTTCACTGAATGTTGTAAACAAATACCCAGACTAGTTTTTAACCGCATTTTCTAGTTCCTCTCTGACAGGTTCCCATATTATCATTACATGGGGTCATACCATCTATATGATAATAATGTATGTCCTCAAAGTCAGAAGGGAGCCTCCAACATACCTAGATCTAAATGCAGATCTTCTCATCCCTCCTGTAATTGCATGGAGACAGGACATATTCTTCTTGTCCTCTGTAACTACACATACCATAGACAGTTGATCTGTACTACCTTTAGAGTACTCAAAACAAAACACAAGCAGATCAATACCACCACTATAAATTTCATTTCCTTCCAGCTGAAAGAAGTCAGTCATATATTTGAACTACCAAGCTACATGAGTCACTCAGACTTACAAGTTTCTTATTTTAGAGACCATGCCAATGATTAAAGGACAATTAAAATATCTGAAATATGGGGGCGGAAGGGGAGTGACAGAAAATTAATTTTTCCTCTTCTGCTTACAAGCAAAGCACAAACATGAATTTCTATCAATAAAAATACTGCAAACTGTAATCTTGTTTACATTTGTTATAGCAAGACAATACAATACTGCACATGCTGCTCTGAAAATAGTTTTCATACAAATTAAAAGGTCAGCATGGAGCTTTCCTAAGTATGAGTTCTGTTTACTCTCGGACCTGGATCAATAATTCATCTTTGTGAAGCAGCAGTTGCATGAAAGTTAAGTTTTGGTCAGAATTAATGAACATGTTACTGCACTACCTAAAAGTGCTCAGTTAGGTAAGGCAGGGGACCAGAGGCCACTGAGCACTGGGGGCCATCCACCTATATTTGTCTCCAAGATAAGAAGGTGTGGCTTGGCTACAGATAAGGTTCCTGTTAAAGTTAACTCAGGACAAAAGGTGAACATGAGTAAGAGCAAGATACTGGCTCAGGAAGACCACTGCCTGTCTTTATGTATCTTCTACAAGACCTGCAAAAAAAGGTAGCAGAGGCAGTGACAAAGGTTAGTGTCATGACTTGCAGATACTACTGACAACACCTCTGCTCTGAAGAAGAGCTAAGGTAAAGTCCAGTCCGGGCAGTAGCGATTGGGCTACAATGACCTTCAGTGCTGGAAGAAATGACAAGGCCAGGGCTAGGATGACAGTTCAGCCCAGCAAATACCAGCACAGAATAAAACCTGCTATCAAAGGCTTATGTGACTTTATTTACATCTGAAATTAGAAGACAGTGCTGGCCTAGAATAAATAAAAAAATACTGGAACTGGGTTTAGGGCTGGGGCTCAGGCCAGCAGATATTATAGAATAGAATACTGATAAACTGCAGTTTAGAAAGCACCCCCAAGTTAACATGAAAAGTGGTGCTGGCTTAAACCATCTGACTGCAGAGATCTGTGGGATAAGGAGCGAGATAATGTTCAGATTAGGAGTGGAATTAGGGTTTGAGCATACTCTGGAAGAGGCTGATAAACTGCATCATCTCGTTTCAGTATCAGGGAGGGCCACATACTGTGAGAAAGGTGCCACATGACCGGACTTCACACACCCTTAGCAAGCCCAACACCGCCCAGCATGCCAGGCCTCCTCTGCCTATGTTCTCTCTTGATCCAAGGCTGCCCAAGCAGTACACGTGCTGCCAACACGATGCGTTCCTGGCCCCTCGGGATTATCCTTGTGTATGTGCACGGCGAATCTGGCACTCCCAAGATGTACAGAATTCCTGTACCATATACACATGGCACATCAGTACTGCAGATGGGGGTAGGGAAGAGGGCCCCAAAAAAGGAGAGCATCTCTCTGAAGACATCCAGTCCTTACTGTGTCTATTTCTCTCTTCATTTACGCTAGGGCTACCATATCCAAAATACATCAAAGACTACAAAAGTTAAACATCTGGCAACCAAGGTCTCCCCTCTTCATAGATGCATTTTTAAAAACAGTGGATCAAGTCTGTGGAGCAGGTTGGCCCTGCCAAGGACATAAAAATCCAAATCAGCCAAATATACCAAGAAGCAGCACAAAAGCTTGTCTGTGTCTTCTCCAAACAGAGGCATTGCCAGTGTCCTGGTTTTTAGCTGGAACAGAGCTGGATGATCTTGGCAGTACTATTTAGCATTTACCCTTTCCTAGTTTTCATGAATAGGTGTCCACCACATTACTCAGCATTTTCCAGGTTACAAAAGGGTTCAGGATTGACCTTGTCTACTTCACATTACAGAAAAACCTGACACATATCTTATCTATCTCTGTGTTTTGATCACAAAATAGGCTCGCTCACATTTGTGATTAATGGTGAAAAATTCTGTCTTAGAGGCAGACAGGCCTTGGACCTGACAATGACACTTTCTGGAGAAGGACAAAACATATAATCACATTTCAAGGACAAAATCATGTCCATACTGGACACTATGTAGTTAAAAACCTTGAAAATCAATGTAAGCAGCACACAGCCCGTCTCTACCATTTTCCAAGCTTGCAGTTTAGAGAATGCAGGGTAGGCAAGGATGACTTGTTCAATTCAACAAGCAAACCTGCTTCAGCATTCACTACAAACTGCAGAGGAGAAAGCTTCATAGTGAGTCTTGCCAAGAGGGAATTACAATAATTGAGCCTCATGGTCACAAGACCATGCACTACTGTTGTGAAACAGTCACTGGGCAAATAAGGGTGTCGCCTGCAATGTAGTTTACCACTGCTGGGGCGGGGGGGAAGCCATACACAAAACACGGTCTTACCCTTGAAAAGGTACAAAGTCAAGAAAAAAGGATCTTGTAAATCTGCACTCATGCTAAAAATGTGGCAGAATGATGCTGCCATTCTAGTCTGTCAATGCAGTAATGACACAGAGTAGGGAATAAAGCCGAGTTGCAGGGTTAAGTCTGCAACAAATAATTTAGGCAAAAGCAAAAAAAGATAATTCTCAGGGATGCAGGAGTAAAAGTTAGAACGATGCAGAAATGATCGCTGAATGTCAGTTCACTAAGGTGAAGTCACAGAAGCAGTACATTTCCAGAATGATAAAAAATCAGTAGCAAAAGATGATAAAAGTTAAAATGTAAGATGCTGATTTTAAAACACATAAATAGGCAGGTACCTCAGACGTAGCAGAAATATGTATTAACAAAGCAGAACCAGTTCAGCAGCCCTAACAGTTGAAACCTGATCAAACATTTTCTTAGCCTTTTTGTATTCCAGGGATGTATACCAGTGTACCTGAAGGACCGCAGCAAAGTTTTCCAAACCTATCTCTTCTTGTTTGCAGATATCAAGTAAAGAACTTGCAAAATAATCACTTCTACAAGCCACTGCCCTCAGCAGCGTGTATACAAAGGCCTCCTCTGGACTAAGCAAGACTTCCTCTAACAATCCAACTTTGATTTTCCCACCAATTCATGGCATTTTTGCCAGACTGGGGGAAATAAGATATATTGCACCTATCTTCTACATAACATCACTATAGGAGATCAGGTTTGGGAGCACCTAAGGAA
>NW_010310496.1:0-253 GCF_000700745.2 Antrostomus carolinensis
CAGCAGCTCGGGGTTCGGTTTGGAGCCGAACCTGGCTGGGTCGGGCTCTATTTGGAGCCCGTGGGGGAAATGCGGTTACCGGGTGAGAAAACTTCGGGAAAAAAAAAAGAAAGAAAAAAAAAAGAAAGAAAAAGCGGTGTTGGAAGTTTTTACCGGAGAGATTTGGAGGGTGGGGAGCACGGCGGGGGTGGGATGTTGGTGCTGATGGGTTGGAATTAACATCTTGTCCGGATCAATTAGTGATGTTTTGGGG
>NW_010310497.1:0-911 GCF_000700745.2 Antrostomus carolinensis
AGGGAGCCGCTGCAGCCATGGGCGCGGTTACGGGCCCTGCCAGCGGTGAGCGGCCCAGGCTCCCCCGCAGTGTCCCGCTGCCGGTGAGGGCTGTGGGGAAGGTTCTTGGGGCCGGCCCCGCGGGTGGGCAGCGGCGAGAGAAATGGGTTTATCGAGCGGGAGGGGAAGGCGCGTTCCCCAGCCTCCCCACAGGGCTGGGACTGGGGCTGGGGCTGTGGGTGTGAGGGAGCAGCGGCAGTGGTTTGCCATGTGCGGTCAAGCTGCAGTCGCCCCTCACTCCTCCTCCTTGCCCAGCTTCTTCAAGGCTACTTGCCTCCTGATGCGTTTTACGTTGAAGTGAGGTATTGTTGAGACGCCTTCGGACACGAATCATCTTTATCATTGTCCAATAAAACTTTGGATACTTTTTTTCCTAATAAACTAACTCAGTTTAGTACAGTTTTTGGCAATCTGAGACTATTTAGGGTTTTGGGTGCTTGGTGGTTTGTGTTTTGGGGGGTTTTTTTGTTTTGTTTTTCTGCATTTGTTTTTCAGCAAATATGTACCTCGGTAACACACATTTTTGTTGCACAGTTTAGGGGGGAAAAAAACAAAAAACAACCCCTAAACAGGCCATGCACATGTTCAGTTTCCAAAGCATCTTCCCTGGTAGTGTATAGCTACGTTATCAGCATCCAGGTATTCGTTTCTGTTCTCAGTTTTAAGTCATAACAGCAGAATGTGTTACTGCCAGATTTCTGTAGACTGAACAGCATTAAATGTTGGCGTTCAGTTTCCAAAGCATCTTCTCCTGTAGTGTATAGCTACGTTATCGGCATCCAAATCGCACCAGTATCCACTCTCAGTTTTAAGACATAACAGTGGAATATGTTACTGCCAAATTTCTGTAGACTGAACAGCATTAAATGTTG
>NW_010310498.1:0-6851 GCF_000700745.2 Antrostomus carolinensis
ATTATTTTTATTTTTTTGGCCAGCATCTATAAATAAAACTCTCAGCCTAAGAGGAAAAAAAAAACAATTTTCTCTTGTTTCAGAAAAAAGTCTGAATAGTCAATGAACCTTGCACCATACCATCAAGATCAGTTAAACAAAATCTAGTAAAAGTTGTATTTTTACTTTTTTCTTTTTTCTTTTTTTTTTTTTTTAAGTTTGGATCTAGAAATGGAAGTGAACAACTTCAAAAGGAAATTGGGAACTAATAATAGTAAATATAATTTAAACAGCAGTTACAATAACACAAGAAGTCAGAGTTTGCAGAGAAAGGGAGCTGAAAGGATCAATAGTCATTTGCAATTGTAATATTTTTGAAGGTTTAACACAGATATGGGTTTTTTTCAGATTCTCAATGCTGACTTGCGTTGAGAAAACTGACAGGATGGAGATTCCTCCAGGCACTTAACTTTTCCCTAACCAACCTTAGTTAGTCTTAGTTTTCTCTAGTTCTAGTTAAGAAGTTACATTTTTTAAATTTTGTACAATTCTGGTGTTTATGAAGTTTAGGATGTGCCATCATTTCACCATTACTTGATAACGAGTGAAACCTCTAGAAACATGTGCTCGTTGATTTATAATTGTATTTGTATTAAGAGTTGAAGTTTAAAACACACACAGTTGTAATCAGTGTCAGAAAAATAACTTATTGTCAATATTTTGTGTCAGTCAGTATCAAATACTGGAATGATTATTCCGTAGATTAAAAATCTTAGCATAAATTTTGGGTCATGCTGAGGGTCTGGAGAAGTTAATCTGTTTGATGGTTGAGTTATGGTAGCTCTAAGCCCACATTATGCTTAATTTTATAAAAGAGAAGAGGACGATTGTCTTCAGTGGGATTCTTCGTAGTGTTTGACATTTGAAGAGGTGAAAAAGTCTTTGAATAATTGGAATTGCAGTTAGCAATAATGTGCATGTCCTGTCACTCCTATTGACGAGTGAAGATTTGAAGGACAGTTTCCTTATCTGTGACTCAAATATTTCTAAAGAAACTGCCATTTATTCTTTCCAGTATCTCTCCATACCAACCTCTGACGTTTTGTGAGACAGGGAAAGCTCTTTCTATTCCACCTGTCTCACCTCCACAGTGAGACTATTCATCTATGTGAAATAAGCCATGGCTGTGAGTACCTTTCTCAGTGCTCTTACACCAGTTGTATGAAATTCTTTCCTCTACAATTCAGAGCTGTAAAATGAGAATGGCCACAGTGAGGATGCAGAGGATTTTGAGGCACCAAAAATATGGCTGACACTGTCTACAGTAAGGCGTTGAGTAGTGTAGTAATTTTAATCCCACAAGAATTCATGAGGTATATAAAGATAACATAAACCTTCCCAAAATTACTACAATTTTACCCAGTCAGTGCAAGGAGTCAGAAGGTCTGACTCCTGGGGAGTGTTGTACACCACCAGTGCCAGGTGACGTGATGTGAAGTACCCTCTTGAGCAGAACTCAAAAGGTCTTCGTACTCCATCGTGACAAAGATGATCTGTAGTCTTACCTTCTTGAAGAGTCATGCTAAAGAAAACTGCACCGCACACTAATGTCTTTCTTCTAGCTACGCGTTTTTTCAAAGAGGTATTTTAGGAATAGTGAAAGTATTAAAATCTACTTTATGTACCTGTGCTAAATATGTTGAACTACTGCTTGTTAAATTTCTTTCCATTTATAACAATGTAGATGAGGAGGAAAAAAAGGGAAAGGATCCGTTAATTCTGTAACACGGCTCGTTGGGGAAAAAAAAAATGAAGTTTTTTCATAGGCATTTCCAAATTACTGAGAAAAATCTTATAAATTTAGATATTTTTAGAAAGGTTTGGCAAAAAGTGCAAGAAGAGCTACCCAAAGATTGCATATCCTTTCTGTATAAATTAAGATTATATAGATGGAAAGTCCAGTATATAAATTTGTCAGCAACCTGTGTCTCATCACTCACTGGATTTACATTAACCTAGTAACTCACTAACAGAGCATTCTGTTTTGCACAGAATATTGAAGCATCACTGTATTTGACAAATGAGCAAACCCAACATTTTGGAATTCCTTGTGGAAGAGCCAGCAGCCCTTGGTCAGCATGTGGTTGAAGTTGGCTCATCGATGGGTAAAGACAGCTGCTGGGGAGCTGGTCAGACAAATTGCTGTGTGAACTCTGCCAGCATCACCGACACTGAAATATCTCCACGTAATAGAGGTCAGTAAACCCCAACAAAATTGCTTTATCATAATTTTTCTTATCCACTTTCTAGTCTTGACAGAAAAGAGGATTGGATTGCTAGATCTAAGGTATTAGAAAATAGAGAGGTTGCTATTTTAGGGCTGTATAATGTATTTTAGTGCAGGTAGGCAGTTATAGCATTAATGCAAAGTATAGTTCAGGTTGTTAGTTAAATTTAATCTACATACAGTGTATTTATGCTAAAAAATGTGAATTCAAATAGGAACATGTACAGAGAAAGACTGTTAAGGTAAGAACAGAGAACCTAATTTATGGTTTGCTTAGCCTACCAAAATGAAAAGGGAAAATTTTAAGACTTTCATCTTCAAATACCTCAGGGGGTTAAGAGTTAACTCCCCACCTGGAGTACTGTGTCCAGTTCTGGAGCCCCCAACACAAGATAGACTTGGAGCAGCCAGAATAAGTCCAGAGGAGGCCATGAGGATGATCTGAAGGCTGGAGCAGCTCTGCTGTGAGGACGGGCTGAGAGAGTTGGGGCTGTTCAGCCTGGAGAAGAGAAGGCTCCGGGGAGATCTTATAGCGGCCTCCCAGTACCTGAAGGGGCTACAAGAAAGCTGGGGAAGGACTTTTCATAAGGGCAGTTAATGAAAAAACAAGGGGAAATGGGTTTAAGCTGGAAGAGGGGAGGTTTAGATTAGATATTGGGAAGAAGTTCGTCACTGTGAGGGTGGTCAGACACTGGAACAGGTTGGCCAGAGAAGTTGTGGCTGCTCCTCCCTGGAAGTGTTGAAGGCCAGGTTGGATGAGGCTTTGAGCAACCTGGTCTAGTGGAAGGTGTCCCTGCTGATGGCAGAGGGGTTGGAACTGGATGAGCTTTAAGGTCCCTTCCAACCCTAACCATTCTATGATTCTATGATTCTTTGAGTTGGGAGAAAATAATACAAGATGCTGCTGCTGACATAGTAACCAACTGGTCGCAAATAAATGGAGACTGGAAGGAAGATGAATTTTAATTGCCCAAAGAGAGGTGGTTCGGATCTGTCTCTCAGGGTTTGCGGTATCGTAAAGGTCTCAGCATTTTAACTGGTATGTTTATCAAGCTTGTGGAAGTGGTTATAATCTGTAAGGGCAAAGACAATGTGGGGTTGCAGATGCTGATAGGCAGTAGGCAGGATGACATAGATTTAGGGGATGAGGAACACAACCTCTGATGGTTTATGGCTCAGAAAAGGAGAGAGGCTTTTCTTTGAGAGATGGATGCAGATAGCCTGATGGATCTATGTGGCATTACACTTGTGCTGGCATCCAAGTTGTCCCATAGGACTCATATTTTGTGGCTAGGAGGCTAAATCCAGCTTAGAAACTAACCCTGTTCGTACAGGTTTGGTTTCTGGATGAACCAAGTGTGTGATCTACCATTATTCCTGTGTGGTCCAGCTCCTGCTGTGGCTAAGAGCTGTCCCAGTGCTGCAGAGTGACATCTTGGTTTTATCAGATGTAGTCTTGTCCAGTTAGTAAGTGAGAAGCTCTCTAAAACGCTGCTACCTACATGGTTAACACTCTTGACAATACCCATCCGTGGTGTTTCTTTCCTTGCAGAAGTGTGCCTCTTGCTATTCACAGGGCTTGCTGTGGTTATCTGTGAGGTTTTGGTACTGAGAGTGAGAGCCACCATGTTCCTGATAGGGATGTAGTGACAGCCTGCACATAGCAGAAAAGTCTTGGATTAGCAAATGTCACTGTGACCTCTGCTATTCATGAGTAGATTCCTGGATCATCATCCAGATGGGTTGGGGACTCCTGAGATCCTGCCCAGTATACTTTTTTGTGTGCTGAATGTAGTCCAGGCATTGAGGTTGGTGGTGAAGCCTAAAGCATCAAAGCAAAATTGTAGTATCATGGTCAGAATGGCTCTGTAGAACTGAAAACAGTGTCACAACATTCTGTATTCTGTTTTTCCACTTCAAATGTCATGAGGATGGAACCAGGCTCTTCTCAGTGATGCCCAATGGTAGGACAAGGGGCAATGGGTGTGAGCTGGAACACAGGAGGTTCCACTTAAACTTGAGAAGAAACTTCTTTCCAGTGAGGGTGACAGAGCACTGGGACAGGCTGCCCAGGGAGGGTGTGGAGTCTCCTTCTCTGGAGACATTCAAGACCCGCCTGGACGCCTTCCTGTGTGATCTCATTTAGGTTCCTGCTCCGGCAGGGGGATTGGACTGGATGATCTTTTGAGGTCCCTTCCAAACCCTAATATTCTGTGATTCTGTGATTCTGTGAAATGCAACCACTTTATAGAATAAAAGAGTTATTTCACGAAAACCAACCCTACTAACTCAAGCTTAGATCTTTAGCTCACACTTGGATCTGAAAGTCAAAGACTTTTCTTTCTGGTGCCCTGTCATCAGTAATAAATGTTTTGCAGCCCCTAACTTGCACCTTTCATGGCCTCATTGCCTTCAGCAGGTTGATCAGATGTAATTAATTCACTCTGGTGTTGTTTAATGATGCATAAGAAGGAATAGATTCTAGCTCAATCTCGTAACTGCTTTGCTTCTGAAATCTAACAGGATTAAAGCACCATTAAAAAAAACCCAACCCAAAACCCAAGTAGTTTTGTGAGCAACGAAGCTAATGAAGCCAGGATTCCCATGGATTTATGTCTCTTGGTTGATTGACTATTTAACTGATTTATATGAACATTATGTTATCTCTGCATATACCTATAGGCCCTTTCTGCTGAATATTTTGGCAGCGACATACTGGTTGCTGCAGAAATTCCCCAGGAGGATCAATAGTTATTAGGACAAAATTGTTCAAAACCTGGTTTCTCTTTTACCTAGCCCCCTGGTTTTAGAAAATTGAAACAATTTTCTTTGCATCTTTTACTGCTGTATTTTTTTGGGAAAAAGCATGCAGACATAGTAATGAGCTTGATAAACCACGAGACCATGAAATAAATAAATAGGACCAAAAAGGTAAAATAAAGAGTATGACCTTCAATATATTTTACAGGACGGTGAGAATAACAGGAAAGAATCTAGGGATGTCTCATAGAGCAGTCTTGAAAACTATCAAAAGGATAAGAGTATTGAGAAGAAAATGCTTGTGACTAAGACAAAGAAAGTTGTTGGAAGTCAGATCAAACATTTGGGCTAGAAAACCACACTTTTATTTTTACAAAACCTGTTCATTTACAAACCTTTGGAAAATGGTTGTGTTTAAACCTAAGTTTAAGATTTGAGGTTACACTGAATAGGGGACAAGTATCAATGCTCTCTTTTTTTCTCTGAGCTACCTACAATAAAGTATTTGTAGCAAAATCGTTGCTGGATCTAACTCAGCTATCAGATTTGGTTCAGGTTGGCCCATGATCTCCAAAGCCATTATCAGAATGTTTACACAAGTTTTGTTCATCGAAGGAAGGAGGCTACATCCAGTCCTCAAACCAGTCCTCAAACAACTTTGAAAATATTTACTGTCACTGTACCCTTGGTCACAATCTCTAGACCTTATTCATTCTCTATCACTGCCTCCGTGTTTGAGGGAGTGACATCTTGATCTCCACTTTGGTAATTCTTTAAGTAACTATGGTAATTTCTTCAATGGAGGGATTTTTAGTAAGGACTGATTTTGTTTAATTTCTCATATGTACCTATTCAGTCAGCTAATGGTGTTTAAAGTTTGCAGAATTATAGAGATGTCAAAAAGGAATTTTACTAAAATCTATAGATCCTAGAAAATACACTAATATACCTGGCTAAACAGTTACCCGGGTTGACAGGACTCTATTAAATCTTTGTGAGTTTGCCAGTTGTAAAAGTAATTCGGGGATATAATAAATCATATTTTAAATGTCATGTCACTTACTGCTCACTAAGTTTTAGAAAACTCGAGCTAGTTCAAAAATTTTCAAAGCATTATAACTTATGAAAACCAAGAAACAAGGAAGTCAGGGAAAAGTCCAATACCTGGGAATGAAATTAATCTACCCAATTTCTCACAGTCAAGAGAAGGAATAACACTCATCTGTGCGTTCATTACAGCATCTCTACAGGCTAAAAAGTTGTGGGGTTTTTCTGAATTTTTTTGTAATTCTAAAACTAGTCTTAAGCAACACTTTTCATATCTGAAAATCCCAGTCCCTGCATATTCCATAACTCACTGAAAGAGACACTCGAAGTGTAACCATCACTATAAAATTAATCATATTAGAATAATACACTTCGTCATGGATGACATGGATATTACTGCTGCATTGCAGTAACAGCAAGACCTGCACTCAAACTATGTACATCTGATGTAATTTGGGGAATAATATTTTTACAATCAGAGCTGAAATTAGAACAGACAATGCATGTTAAGTTCTGTCATTTGTCCATTTTGCTGCTTCTGCTTCTTCACTCCAGGAGAAGTTTAGATTGCATGAATGTGCTTTTTGTTCAGCCTAGAGGAAAATTCATTACAAAAGAATTCAATAAAAATGGGTAATTTTAATCAACTTGATATATTTCTCTAAGGCTACTATGTTATGAATCAATAGTGGTAAATCCATAGTTAAGACTGTAACTTGCAAGCCATTGCATACAGATCCAATGACTTCTGGTTTTCAGGGTCTTGAAGAAAAATGCT
>NW_010310498.1:6874-12019 GCF_000700745.2 Antrostomus carolinensis
CAATGAAAATATATTTTCTGTTTCTCTTCAGAGTCTGTGATTAATATGGAAATGCTATATAGAATATTTTATTTTAAACAGCCAAATTCATTTATTTATTCCTCCCTGATTATTTCCTGGCCCCTCTTCTGATTGTCCTTTCCATGATGCAGATTTCTGTGAATGACATGTGGTGGCAGAATTCATGGACTGGAGGTGGAAGGTGAACTGGTTGTGAAAGTGATGAACTCATATCCTTTAACTCCCCTCTTTAGGAAGCTCTTCCTTTAAGGAAGCTCAGAAGACTGATGGGTCTCCCTACTAGACAGAGGAGGATTTGAAGGCAACTTTCAAGATAAATGTAAATATGTAAAATGAAACATTTTGTTTTATCTACATGAGATGTTTTTTGAGAGAACAAGTTGAGTATATTTCTTTGGTTGATGTAAAGGATGAAACCCAAGGTGAAACCAGAACAGAACTTAACTAAAATGCATCTCTTACAGAGAATTTCCCTAATTAAATTGAAAAGTTGGCACATTTGTCAGCCTTAAACATTAAAAAGAGAATAATTTATGAATCATGGCAATCCCTGTTTAATGTTACAAGTTTCAGATAAAGCATTTCCTAGACCTTTTGAGATCAGTTCTCAAGAAGGAGGACTTGGAATTCTTAAAAACAGGTAACACAAAGTTATTTTAAGGTTGGCAGCTTTTAACGATGAAGATCAGGACAGTACAAGACAGATGAGTTATGTTCCCTTTGTGTGTGTGTCCAGGAAGATCTGAATGAGTTGGATTCATTGCTTATTTGATGATCATGCCTTTTCCTGTGCAAGTTTATAGCTACATTCCCAGCTGTCCTGAAAATATAGGAGAACCAGATTTGCATATTTTCCATACACATAATCAATGTTCAGTGTATAAAGTGGAACATCCCCTAGTTTAATCCATGTACTGGATTTATTTAAAACAGAGAAAACACATACACTTGTGAGATGTGAGGTAGTTTAGGATTCTTTTTCACACGATTCCTTGATACGGAATATCAAAATAATCATTCCACATTTTTATTTTGGAATAAAACCCAAAACAATTTATAGAGAATTGCAGAAACTTGCTTTTTTCCTGGTTAATGAGTTGACTCGAGACTAAAGTCAGAAACTACTATTAAAAATAGACAAAAAAACACTGGGGAGGAGGACGGTGGAAAAAAAAATAGTTAAATTGAATCAATTAGAAAATTACAGACACCCTGATTTTGGTGTTTCTGGCTTAACTGTTTAGTCAGCTGTTAGAGGAGGCACTGAAGATCCTATCCAGTATTAAGATGTGACACTTGTTTTTTGATGGCTGGCTTATATTTATCAATGAGATCAATTTTTTTTCCTTTTTGAAAGGGGAAAAAAATCTTAACAGATTCAAAGGTCTATCTACTTTTAAATCTATAAAAAATTGAAAACTTTAGCTTCTCTTCTTCACCATCTATGAAAAATGTATAATTCTGGACATAAAGCTTGAGAAATTTTGACTCAGTACAAATAATAAAGTTACAGAAATAGAAATACTGCTTGGCAGCTAACAGAAAAGGAAATGGTTTTGGTCATTATTAGTGTATCTGAATATTGTCAAAATCTCACTTATATTATTAAATATGGTACAGAGCAGGACTGTATCTCTCCATAACTGAAAGAGTAGTTAGTATGGGTGTGTGTAAGACAGATCTCTTTGGGTTACCCCCAAAATGATTTTCACAGCAGACATGGTGGCCCCATCCTAAAGAATCAGATAACACCACGGTCCCAGTGTTCATCCAATCCTTTAATAAAGCCTCGCTGGCTAAAATGAATTAAGACAGACAATATTGTTTTCAGCCTAGTAAATCATTTGTGGACAAAAACACTGAGATGACAATTTATCAGCAGAATTAGGTAATACAAAAGTACATACTGGTAAATTTATCAAACTCCATGAAATTGGAAGGAGCAGTGGTATGATAGGTGGGTGGCAATATTTCACTGGGTCTTTGATACAAACTCAATTCTGCTGCTCGGGTGGTAGCGAGTTTTAGAAGGTTTTAATAAGGGGGACATCTGTGACTGTACCCTTAGTAGAGTTCATGTCCTTTATAGCATCAATAATTTACGATAAGAATATAAAACAGTGCTAGTGGAAGATGACTTTATAGAAGCCATCTTCTATGGCTGAAGATTCTTTTATGTATCTAGTTTCAATGGAACACTAAATACATGTCCTTTATACTTGTGTTATTGCACAAGAAAGAAACCTTGTTCAACAGTCTTTTGGTGAAGAGAGTTATTACTTTTCACTCATTTTAGTGTGAAGAGACCAATTTCTCATTTTTGGTCTGCTTCTGAAAAATTTCTGTTATGACTTGAACAGAAAAGCATTTAATAATTTACGTAGTATCTGGTTTAATACATGTTCCTGAAGAAACGGTGCGTATGTTCTTCACATAGTGTTCAGTAAAATGCATAGACCCAGCTTGAATCTTGATCACATCTTCCATCCTCCTCCAAACACCAGAATACATCTAGTGATTTTGATAGAATAAGCTTTACAGGGCTGGAATTGGGAGCGTCATCTGGGAGCACAGTAGAGTACATGGCATGGCTGGAGGGGCAGTCTGTGGTTTTGAATCTCAGAAGTGCTGAAACCACTGTTGTAACATCATACCTGATTTTATCCTGGTTTCTGAAGACTTTTATGACCATTCCCTATAATTTTTGGTCTTTGTTTATCTATATGTCAACTCCCTGCCTTCAACAGTTTTGAATCTGTTTATTAATGTTGTCTCAAAAAGAGTGAGCTATCAGTATTTTCTAAAAATAACAGTCCAGATAAAGGAGTGAAATCCTTTTATTGATCCCACTGTGATGAAGGCTGTAGTTGCCTTCACCCTGTTTTGTTCATCAGAATCTACATGGGAGATCATCCTCAGACAAATACTTGGGAAATTAGTTTGCGTTATTTCTACTGCTCATACAGCTTCTTACTTTATGATTCTCTTAATCACTCAGGTTTGTAAAAAAAAGATTAATATGAGAAAACAAATAATGAGCAAAATGTTTTCTATGGTCATATTATTCTTAGTTATTTGACATATATTCCAATCTATTGGGGATCTTTTTCATCAGCTTTGGCAATAATTCAATTATCTCTAGACCCTGCAGCCTTTCAGGGGACTTTTTTGGTGTTAATTCCCTTTGAAGTCAGCTGAATTTGGCTAGGGAATTCTGAAGGTTAAAAACCCATTTCTAGTCTCCTGGAAATCTTTCCATTTTGATTGTTGTCACAAGACTTTTTCTACATTACCATTACATAAGTTAAATTAAGAATATAGGTCTAGTCGTAGTCATAAGCAATTTTCTGATTATGTAGAGAAGGAAAAAATGCTGGAGCATTAACAACTTTTAAAAGTACATTTAAATCATTATTCATTTATAGGGTTGCATTAATTTCTGAATAATGCAGCACTGTAGATGGATGATTCACAGCGATGTGAAAGTCTTTTGTAGTCATTTAGAGCCTCATTATATGAATCTATCACTCACTGTTTCCACCCACAGACACTTCTTGAACTGATGAGGCAAAATCATTATCATGCAGATAAAAGGGAGAGCCTGACAAAACAAATACAACAACAACTTTAATTAGGCTAATGTTTTTAAATTCCCACAAGGTTAGAAAAGTACACTTGCAGCCATTTCAAACACAAATGGATGAGGGCTCAAGTCTTCCCAGTTTGACTAAGGGACCTCATTCAGCAGCAATCACAACTCTTCCTGAAATGGGCAGGAAAAATGGAATATCTGGGTCAGCTGTATGAGGAGAGGCTGAAGTCACTTGGTTTGTTCAGCCTGGAGAAGAGGAGACTGAGAGGAGATCTCATCATGGTCTAGAACCTCCTCCCAAGGGGAAGAGGAGGGACAGGCGCTGATCTCTTCTCTCTGGCCACCAACAAATGAAAGGAGCAGAGGGAATGGCAGGAAGATGTGGCAGGGGAGGGTGAGGTTGGCCATGAGGAAAAGGTTCTTGAGGCAGAGGGTGGTGGAGCACTGGAAGAGGCTCCCCAGGGAGGTGCTCATGGCACCAAGCCTGACAAGATTCCAGCAGCATTTGTCCAAGGCCCTCAGGGACATGGTCTGAATGTTGGGATTGTCCTGTGCAGGGCCAGGAGTTGGACTCCATCATCCTTGTGGGTCCGTACCAACTCATAACTTTCAATGATTCTGTGACTAAAGAATACACTGATTTAGCACATAAGCACACAATGTCTTATCTAGCTACAGAAATACATCCCCCAAAACAAAACAGCAAAGAAAGAAAGACCAAAAACCTATCGGGATGGAGACTGGACTCCGAGCTGCTGACTCTCACGTTGCTTTGCTTGATTTCTGTTCCATTAGTGGAAAGGTTTCTTCTATTTACTTCCTCAAACAATGTCACCTATGCATTGATTTTTCTGTTCTTCGTTTTCGCTTTTGAAAATATAATCTTTTGTTAGAGGTAGGACTGTGTTATTAATAGAAAAATAAGCCTGTTTGAGGGAGGCTAAAATGGTTCGTCAACCAGAAGCGCTGCATTTGGTTTCATTTACCACCCCACAGATAAGATTAGAGAGATGAACAAGTTCAGGTGAAGGACTGAAAGGAAAGGTGAAAAGAAAGAAAAAAAGTCTGCTAAATTTAATATGGGGTTTTTTTTAGATCTTTTTGAGTTATTTTATGAGCCATTCTTTTAATTTATCAATTTTTGTGCAGTTACCAATTTTCACATTGAAACTGTAGAAAATAGGAATTTCTGTGCAACTGCCTTTGAGCAGTTCTTGTTTGAAAGAAATTTTATATTTGAGAGAGATTTTTTTTTCAGTTGTACGCATTTTCTTAAAAGGTGAAGGACTTAATCCTTTCATTCTGAGTTAACAATTCACTGTGTCTTCCTTTCACATTTAGAACATCTTGATGCTCAGAATCTACCATGTTCTCTGTGGCTGTTCCTTGTTTTGTAGCTATATTTAATCTTACATAGCCCATGTATCTACTGGTCTGCAAGGTTTCATACCTTCCCCTATACTTTCTCTGCAAACAGCCATGTTAAGCAAGAAAGCACAACTAAATATATATATGTGTGTGTGTGTGTGTGT
>NW_010310499.1:0-13885 GCF_000700745.2 Antrostomus carolinensis
TATTGAGTGCTCAAGTTTTCCCACTGCGACACAGAGTCCCTAACATTTTCATTAACAAAGTTGACAGTACTAATCAGCATTTTAATGTACTAATTGGCCATGTGCTGTCTTCATTCCCACTTTGAGTACTGTGAGGCAGTGTTTCTCAGTTATGAACCATGTATTGTTGCTAGTCTGTAAGACATCAAGAAGTGATTCAGGAAATGATTGCAAAAACCCCTATATATGCAGATGTACAACTGAAGAAAATAGAGAAAATAAGTTAAAAAAAAGAGCATATTTTTAGCATGTTTTTCAGTCTAAGAGATTAGATGGTATTTTGATTTAAAAAACCAGAAAATACTCTTTTTTTTTTTGGTACTCCAGTGAAAGGTTTGATATCAAGGACAGAGGGACAAATATTCTAAAGAACTAAAACTCCTGGGAGGTTCTGAACAACTTCCACACCAGCCATCACTGTGTCAGCTGGGGGCATCCAAATGACTGGGATTATACCACTTTCTTTGGGACAATATATCCTTGTTGCTTCATATTGTCTGTGAAGAATTCTTATGATTTTCTACTTAATGTTCTTAAGATCATCGTAATTACAAAGATATCTTATTTTCTTCTTGTAATAATTGATAATTTCTTGGTGTTTGTGTATATATATATAATGTTAAAATCTTTACATTTTTCTTCATAACTTGGCTCCTAAGTCCCTTATAAAAGTTTCTGTTTACCTTCATTTGATTTTCTTCTGCATTATTCATCTTTCTGGTATAGGCTACTCAAAAAGATATGTATTGCTCATTAGATTATTCTAAGTGTGATTCTCAAGTGTTAAAGTTCTATAGCAAGGCTTTTGCGTAAGTCATAATGTGATGCATCTGGATATGTAATTCCAAATCTCCCGAGTGTCCCTTTATAGCTTAATGCAGCTCTGTGATCAGTTCTCATTCTTGTCTTTTATTGCACCAAGATACCTTTTACTCACTGATGAAGTTCTGTTTTAGTGAATCATCTTTCCAATTCTCAAGTAAACCCACTTGTTCATTATCATAATCATTTAATATTCTAACTAATCCTACTTATTTCCCTATGCCCTTTTGTAAAATTGTAAATTTTTTTTTTTTTTAAAGAAGCCAGACATTGAGTTACATAAAATGTACTGAATTTTTTAAAATCAATTTAATCTTTTCTGGAGCCACAAAGACTAAACTGCTATCAACAGAAATATACATTTATTGCTTAGCATTGCTGCAAATCACAGGTTGTTTAAATAATCTCACTGGATATTTCCAAGTAGTATATATTTACCTTTCATTTAAACATAACATTTATGAAAAATTCTTATGAGATTTTTTTACCCTTAAATAGCTCATACATACCTTTAAATTAAACACAGCTTTCAATTTTTTTTTGTTTCCATTGGAATTCTTTGACTTGTTGGTCTGACTAGAAAATTTTTAAAGCCTCAAACTATGAAAACAAAAAAAAAAAGAAAAAAAAAGATATTACATGATTTATTTCTCAATCAGTTCTGAATAAAGCAGCATTGGAAGAGGGAAATTCTATTTTAAATGATTGCAGAAATTAAGTAGGATTAACTTTGTTTAGCTATTTGTAAGCTGTTGTGCAAATCATATAAGTTGGATTTCAATTTCAAAACGATAATTTAACTTTTTTTTTTTAATTGAAAAATTTCTGTGATAAATGAAACTCTTATAAACGGGAATGTACTTGAAGTTTCTCTATGTCTTTTATGCATAAAATTTGTGTATGTGAGTGTCCTCCTCCTCTCCCAAGGGATCATAAGTATGCATTCCTTAATAAACAGATTCCTTCATTGTCAAAAGTTGCTCCAGGCAAAAAGTTGGCAAGGAAAGAGTTAAGAAAAAGGTCAATGAAATGTGAAGAGATCCAGTTCTCAATATGTACAAAAATAATATTTGTGGTTTTAGATGTCTTTCATGTTTCCATTCCTCAAAAATAGATTTTTTTTTGATTGAACATTTTTAGTCTTCTGTTGACTGAAATGGATAACTGCCTTAGGGCATTTTTGAAGGGGAAAACTAAAAGAAAAATGACTAAATTCCTTTGTTCAGAACTGTTGCTCTGCATATCCAGTAATTTTTTTTTTTTTTTTAATACAAAGACGTAGCAGTCAATGGGGAATTTTCCTTGCAAAAGGAGTGCAAGATTAGGTTCTTAGTATGCAGGTATGACTGCCAAATAGGCATGGTAAGACTGCAGTGACCAGGAAGGGTCAGTTACAGCCATTTTCTCAGTTTTCATATTTCAGAACTTTGCAGATATTCATGTTGGTGTAGTTTGGTCAAAACAGGAGAGAGGGTCAGTGAGGGAAGGAAGAGAAACCACTGACACTGCAGAACAGCTAGGAAGCAACACTAGCTAGTCCCATCATTGAGGCAGCCTGGTACTCAGACACAAGAACAAGGTGACCCTCTAGAAACATGGGAAAACTTTGGTTTTTGCTGAACTTTAGTATGCAGCTGACTATGCACATAACTGCAAAGCAGGTAATTAATCCCGGCACAATGGATAAAAGGCTATGCACAAATGACTAAACATTTACTATTTGTGTCTAAGGAGCAACATTAGAGCAGATATAGCACATTTCTATTCTTTGTTTTTGAATCAGCACAGATGAGTTAGATAAACTGTTCCTCAGCTTTCCCTCTTGCTTGTACCTATTAGAAGAGGCTGCCGAGAGAAGCAGTTCTGTAGTTTTCATGATGTATTTACATTAGAGCCTCAGTTGAAGATGCTCCGAAAGAACAAAACCGGATCCTTGTCCTGACATTTATTCTGGACACACAAGCAGTGCTCTATGCAGATTTGCAGGGGTAAACATTACTGGCATAAGTTTTAGAAGATATGTTTGTTTTGTAAGCAAAAAGAATAGGGGATGTTGCAATGTTAAAACTTACATTTTTATTAAATTACAGCTATCCCTTCTTTAGTGCATATTAGTGAGTAAGAAATACACTGAAAAAACCTTGATCAAAAGGAAAAATCTACTTCTCCGCTGTTGTTTCTGGCATACCAAAAATGTTTTATGTAACATTTTAAATTTTTTTGTTTTATTCTTGGATATGTGTTGACATCTTAGCTCATAACAGCTACTTAATGGCTACTATAGTTTAACAGGTTCATAAAATGCATTTTTAAAAGACCCTAAGCAGGTATTTGCATAACAGAGGAAGGAATTCTAAGCGTCAGAAACATAATACACATTTTAAAAGGTCCTGTTGAGATACATTGAAACATTGGCTAAATTAACAAAATCCACTAGAGTAGAATAGAATAGAATAGAATAGAACAGCATAGCATAGCATAGCATAGCATAGCATAGCATAGCATAGCATAGCATAGCATAGCATAGCATAGCATAGCATAGCATAGCATAGCATAGCATAGCATAGCATAGCATAGCATAGCATAGCATAGCATAGCATAGCATAGCATAGCATAGCATAGCATAGCATAGCATAGCATAGCATAGCATAGCATAGCATAGCATAGCATAGCATAGCATAGCATAGCATAGCATAGCATAGCATAGCATAGCATAGCATAGCATAGCATAGCATAGCATAGCATAGCATAGCATAGCATAGCATAGCATAGCATAGCATAGCATAGCATAGCATAGCATAGCATAGCATAGCATAGCATAGCATAGCATAGCATAGCATAGCATAGCATAGCATAGCATAGCATAGCATAGCATAGCATAGCATAGCATAGCATAGCATAGCATAGCATAGCATAGCATAGCATAGCATAGCATAGCATAGCATAGCATAGCATAGCATAGCATAGCATAGCATAGCATAGCATAGCATAGCATAGCATAGCATAGCATAGCATAGCATAGCATAGCATAGCATAGCATAGCATAGCATAGCATAGCATAGCATAGCATAGCATAGCATAGCATAGCATAGCATAGCATAGCATAGCATAGCATAGCATAGCATAGCATAGCATAGCATAGCATAGCATAGCATAGCATAGCATAGCATAGCATAGCATAGCATAGCATAGCATAGCATAGCATAGCATAGCATAGCATAGCATAGCATAGCATAGCATAGCATAGCATAGCATAGCATAGCATAGCATAGCATAGCATAGCATAGCATAGCATAGAATAGAATAGAATAGAATAGAATAGAATAGAATAAATTCAGTTGGAAGGTACCCACAGCAATCATCTAGCAACTGCCTGAGCAGTTCAGGGCTAAAGGATATTGGTTTTTGTTTTTGTTTTGGTTTGGTTTGGTTTTTTGGGGGGGGTGGGGTGGTTGTGCTGTGTTTTGTTTTGTTTTGTTTTTTGTATTAAATCTGGAGAGGGACATGAATGGCATCATGAAGGGTTTCTACAGGTAGATCAACAGCAAAATTCAGACTAAGGAAAAAGCAAAACCATGCTTGAACAACCAGGCTTCTACAAGAAGATGATGAGCTTGGTAGACAAGCGGAGAGCAGTGGATGCTGTTTATCCTAACTTTAAGCTATCTCCTACAGCATCATCATGGACAAAATGACAATTTACTGACTAGACAGTAGATAGTGAAGTAAACTGAAAACTGGCTGAACTGCTGAGCTCCAAGTATTGTGATCAACATTATAAAGACTATCTGGAGACCAGTAACTAGTGGTGTCCCTCAGGGGTCAATACTGGGCCCAATATTGCTTAAAATCTACATTCATAACCTAGATGATGGGGCAAAGTGCAAGTTTGCAGACAACAGAATCAGGAGGACTGTTTTCTATACTGGATGATTGTGATGCTCTTCAGGGAGACAATCTGCAGAAATGGGGTGACAAGAATCTCAAGAAATTCGACAAATGGAAATGCCAAGTCCTGCACCTGGGGAGGAATAACTTCATGCACTAATACAGGCTGGGGCTGAGCATCTGGGAAACAGCTTTGCAAAGAAGGCCTTGGGTATCCTAGTGGACCATTAGCCAGCAATGCACCCTTTCAACAAAGAAATCCAACAGCCTCTCTTTGGGTGCATCAGGAACAGCGTTCTGTCACTGACAAGTTAAGAGTGTGATCCTTCCCCTCGCAGCACTGGGGACCTACAGCCCAAGTGCTGGGTCCAGTCTTGGGCTGCCTGGTATGAGAGGGACATGCATATACTGGAGTGAGGCCAGCAAAGGGCCACAAAGATGCTGAAGGAGCACGTGAGTTACGTGGAGAGGGTGAGAGAGCTGGGATTGTTCAGCCTGGAGAAGAGAAGGCTCAGGAGGTTCTTCTTCATGTGTATAAAAACCTAATGGGGGCAAGTAAAAAAGATGCAGCCAGGCTCTTCTGAGTCATGACCAATGGTGGGCCAAGAAGCAATAGGCACAAACTGAAATGAGGGAAACTTCAATTTCACCATAAGAAAAACCTTTTTTTTACTGTGAGGGTGGTCAAATACTGGAATAGATTGTTTGAGGAGGTTGTGGAGTCTCTGTCCTTGGAGATACCTAAAACCAATATGGCCCTGAGCAACATACTGTGGCTGACCGTGCTTTGAGAAGAAGAGCAGTTGGACTAGATGATCCCCAGAGGTCCTTTCCAACCTCACCCTTTATGGGATTCTATGGTTCAGACAGTTCATTGTAATATACCCTGCTGTGGTCACTAGAAATATTGGAAACCTTCTTACTCCTCTATTTTTTATTTTTTATTTTTTTGCCCAGAGAAAAACATGTCATTGGTAAACAGAAGATGGCTCACACTGTGGTGTGCCACTTCCCTTGTTTTGCTTTCTGTTTATCTGATAGTGCTTTCTGCCAGGGCCTGGGCTAAGGAGCAGGAGATCTAATGTCCCATGCTATTCATATTAGAAAAAATGCTCACACTGCAGTGAATTAGTGATGATGTTAAAGCCTCCCTGTGGGCAAAGGCAATGTACACCAGTATAATATGTGCTTTTATTTTAAAGGGTTGGAGGCTGATCCCACAAACCCTTCCTAGCGTGAGTAATTTTGATATAAAGTTTTCTTACCCAGAGTTATTCATTTATGAAAAGGTTACTCTTTGCAGGAGCCCATCCTGATAAAGGCTGATACTAGTTTGTTTTTCATTTTTAAAACTGAGGCAGTTTATAAACTGGACTGTGAAAATATTTCTTCTTCTAAACATACAAAGATAATGTAGATGGTTGTTAGCAATGCAATTCCTTCAGCAAATGGGAATGGTTACTGCATACAGAATCAGTTATACCTTCATTACTTTCCAAGAGGTTACTTAAATATATATTGTATCTGCCATACAGCAAGTAGGAAACAGAATGTGGAAAAATGAAGGTTTCTTATATCAATTGTGGTCTTTTTTTTTTTTTTTTTAAGTGGCAGTTGTTCCTATTTTCAAGTGTTTGTTTCTGCTTTAATGAGGATACCAACTTTCATCCAGTGAGATGTGTTAGCACTTTGTTAGCACACTTGCACACACCAAGGCAACACATCAGCTGGAAATTTTGACTTTTAGTTGAATTATTTTTCCCCAGCAAATGGCTTTTCTTTTGACATATTTTAATGTACTTGCACACTGAGAGGAAGAGTGGGTGAACAGAAAACAGACTGTTTTATTAACCCAGCAGTCACCTTTGAGATTCATACATGTCTGCTTTTTTCTCGCCTTTGTACCTAATCCCAAGAGACTGGTACCTGGCTTCCCTTGGAATAACAAAGTCAGTCACAAACCTCCAAACATGATTGTTAACTGAATGCCAACTGTTTCTTCTCATCTTTTCCACCCACCGGCCCCCACCCCCCCCAGTAGTATGTTAGTGATTGTGTCCTTATGGGTGCCTTATAACCATAACATTAATTTGGTTTTATATTTAAGGGTTTTAATTTTTTTTGTCAGTAGTAGAGGTACATTGTACAAGAAATTAAATTGCTGCTTCTGTTTTGTGTGTGTGTGTCTTACAGTGATTTTATTCAGCTCTGCTAATAGTGGAAAGGGAAGAAATTAAGCAATGCTGCAGACACTGACTGGACTACAGTTTCAGCTCAGAGGAAAGCTACAGGATCAAGAGTGGACAGACAAGCACCCTCAAGAAGCCCAGGCACATTATTCACAGTGTCATATGCCAGTTTCACAGTATCCTGGGTTCAATGGATTTTTTCCGGTGGGAACACACTTTTCATCAGACAAAGCTCCAGCATTCTCAGAGGTACCTATATTACCAGCAGATATTTACAAAGCAGAATTCTGAATGCTCTCTTATGTGCAGGAAGCTATTCTTAATTGTAACATAATTAGCTTATTTTGAAGTGCACCAAAATGAAATTCAGAAGGGCAGTGAGGAGTGAAACTATTGAAGTTAATATGTCCTAAAAAATATGTAGGACTTACTTAAGCAAGCAAATGCTGGGGTATTAACCAACTAGATCTCATCTCATTTCTGCCTCTAAACGCGCTCCTTGAATCATTAATCTTAGGATCAACTCTTTAATGATCTAGGACTGACAACTTACACTCCAGCTTCCCTTTGGATAGTGGAATGTCTCTGGAGTTTGCTGTCCACATTGTGCCATATTACCAGGCAGCAGACAGGTCCAGCCAGGGTGAATGGGAACAGGGCCCAGTGGCTCTGTGTTTGCTCCCTCATCCCATGGCAGAGCAGGTAGCTTCTCAAGACATGGGGAGAGAGGATGCTGCCCCCTGGTAAATCTGTGTCTGGCAGATATGTTTTTAGCATCAGTTATTTGGGAATACGTATTTTTCATGCACTGCTGTTGATGCCCTGGTGTGGTCCTGGATTGTGGTCTCCCAGCTCCAAGGATGAGCAATGGGGAAGTGGTTTAGTAGAGCTGCCATGGTGTTGGGGGCAATATCACAGAGGCTGCCCAGTCCTCAGCCTCAGCAGGGCCTGCACAGAGGTGCAGAGCGGCTGCTCATCAGCCGTGCCATCTCTTGTGAGCTGTGAGTTGCGGAACGGATGCTTAAAAGCCATCACTGAACAAATCAGATGACGCCACCATATTTCTCTCTATTTTAAAGAGAAGTAACTGTGGTATTTCAGACCACATGGTGGCAGCTGTTGATAAAGGCTGATACTAGTTTGTTTTTCATTTTTAAAACTGAGGAATGCTTAATTGTAGTGAGTGGAGCAGCCAGGTAGCTGTTACATCAGGAACGTTCTAATAGCTTGGTATCTGATGCACTGACCCTTTCTTCTCATTTAGCGGTGGGAAGGAAAATAAAAAGATAAGTAGAAATTCAGCTACTTTCCAAACTCTAAATGCAACTATGAATATTTTAAACCTTTCTTTGACTGCTAATAAACTTACACTCCAGTTCTTGCCACTCCCTTTCTCTTCTGGGTTCCCTTTGCTCTCCTGTTCCTCCAGTACACCTTACTGTAGCCTGGGGAAAAGAAGTTTAAGAAAAATAATAAAGTTTTTATTTATTCCTTACAGCTTTTCTGCCCCTGTGGGCATTTGCCTGCCTGTCTGGCTAATGTGCTGTAATGAATCTGCTCTCTGCCATACACACATGTATCGTCCTATCAATCAGTGAGAGGAAATGCTGAGTATGGTGAGCGCTAACAAGCACTCAGAGGGGTCAGTACACCAATGCACTACAGTGGCATGTTACTTTCCCTGCAGGCTGCCTTAATTGGGGGAACATAAATGAGGTGGCATGGGGCTGGCACCATGTCTTCTTGCCAGTCTCCATGCTTTGGCAAACTGACCCCCTCCGTTTCAACTTTCAGGGCAGCACTTCACCCTCCTCTCGCCCCTGCTGGAAGGCAAAGTCCCTCTCAACCCCTTTGGAGGGGGTTAACTGAGACAGGTGGAGCTGCTGGAGGAGCTCACTTACATAGACTAGCAGGTGGTCAAAGGGTGCTGAAGAGCCTGTGGGGATAGAATTTCTTTATAGGTTGGAAATCACAAGGAAAAGAGAAGTGGGTAAAGTGGAGAAAAAGGAAGGAAGTGGCTAAAGAAAAGTAAAGAAAAGATAGAATGATGGAGGAAAATTGTGAAGGAAATGTGAGAAAGGGAAACTGGAAGGACTGAGAAAAAATTGTGAGAAACCAAATAAGAGACAAGGAAAAAAAAGATGTGGAAAGTCATGTTTTACTGGAGAGGAATACTAGAAGTAGAAAAAAAAAAAAATAGAGAAAGCTAAAAATATTCCTGTGCAGAAGTCAGGGCGGACAGGAAGCAACGTCTCCAAAAGTTCTCAAAGAAGATCAGGGCACCAGAGGAATTTTTCAAAGACAAGTTTCAGGTTTTAGACAAGAAATCATGCCCTACCCATAATTAAGTAGCAGTGTTTTATCTTATATTCCCATAGACAGGTTGACTTCTAGACATTATTTCTTTTCACCCATTTGTGGGCTGCCAGCATGCCATTAATGACTGACTGTCATTGCTCTGTAGCAGGACTTACAATTGGGTAAATTTTCTATTGGAGGCTTCACTGCAAAACCAATCTGTCCTTTGTTGGCTGTCTGGAAGGTGACAAGGGATTTGTTGGGAAGAATAGAGGAATTATAAATCTCTGAGGGGTTATAAAGTCTAATGTGGGAACTTGGGGTTAACAGCACGAAAGGACAGACCATTATACCTTTCTGAAAAATCTCATATTTTCTTTACATGCACAGAAGTTCTGGTGTAGCACGTTTACATGGCAATTAAATGATAAAAAGTCTTAAGGCAGTGTTTCATTGCACTAATGAGGAATATATCTTGAGTAGAATTTTACCAAAAACTACTGTTGAGAGCACTGTCTTTGAGATCAAGGATTTGGAAAGCTAGCAAGAAAGGGTTAGTTTGGTATTTTAGAAAAACAGTAGCAAAGGCCTAAGAAAGAGAGATTGAAGTCTGAGGCCCCATGGTGGGACGTCTTTTTGTGACACAAAATCTGGATCCAGACTAATTTCTGTGTTGATCAAGGAGAGGCACCTGTACTCTCCAGGAAGGCAGTTTAACCTATAGAAATACCAGAGGCAGCAAAAGAGCTACTAGATTTTCTCCTGTAGTATCTGTAAGCCCTATAAACTAAGAAACTTTGTCTTTAGCAAACATCTGGATTGGAGATTTTGAAAGAAAATCCAGAGGAAAACAGGTTGTCTTTTGTGACTCAAAAAGTGTGACTTCTGCTCTTGAATGAGTGCCTGATGAAGTGAAAGGCAATATGTGGTGAGAAATGCCATCCTTCAGTCAGTGGGCAAAGGTCAGCTTCCTACTCTCTGTGTTTACACCCTGCTGCCCTTTTCTCAGAAGTGTTCCAGTATCTTAGTCAAAGTTCATGACTAAGGAACCCTCTCATCTCCAATGACTAGGAACACCCTTTGAAGAAAAAATTATTTTCTTCAGGAATCGCTTTTATCAACTATTAGTTTTGGTGGAAATTCTATTGTGTTTTATTCTTCAATCAGTCACTCAAAGAAAACTAATTACTTAGCATTTCAAGTTGCCACTTATCTTGCTCCCTCTCTCATGCTTTAATGGATTCATTTGAGTGAAGGTTAAATTATTTAATTAGTATATATATTCCTTATGCAGCCTCTCCCTTCTCCATGGCATGGCTCTTTGCTGTCAGTGACAGACGGTGTGTTTCCAAGTTCAGGATTGCGCTTTGTAAAGACTATTCTCAACTTTTAGGTAAAATTAGCAATATTATATTGTAGTAATTATCATTGCTAAAAACAGAAAGAATCATTAAAATGTAAACATCCAAACCAAGATATATTTCCTGGTGAGAATGTGTTATGACTGTAAGAACTCTGTTATTATGGCGGTTATTTAAAAGAGTTAGGTTATTCATTATAAATAGCAAAAGAATATCTGATATGGGACTGACTTACTTAAAAAAGAATGAAATAAAGATAATGTGCCTTCTGGAAAACTGATTTTGTCAAACTGACTTTGAATCTGTTTTGATCTGTTTTCAAGTTTGGTTGGTAGAGGTAAGATTGTTAATATAATATAGCCAAAATTCTTCAAGATGTTTGATTAATATCCATGGCAAATTAACTTTCCATGCAATAATTAGATTAATAAACTAAATAACTGGCAGATATGAAAATGGATTTGGAAATAGGGGATCACTGCTGATTTCAACGTAGTCCTTTGGTGTAGCACAAGAATGAGTTCTTGGCTTAGTGCTACATAAATATATTATCAACTACTGAAAACAGTTTACACGTGTAAGTGACTTTGCTGATGGAGTGGAAAAGAGTGCAGAAAAATGTCACTAATATAGAATAGCATGGGCTTTAAAAGCTGTCATACTGTGTACACAACTAAATAATGTGTATTTGAATAAGTACCTGCAGAGGTACATAAGTAACTGCACCTCCAGAAAAAGAAAAGCTCTATCAGGCTGTAACAAGATGGGGAAATTTACCTTGGAAACCTGTAAACTTTGTAAAGTCTTGGTAGTGAGAGATCATGACCAACAGGAAATGAGCTGCCAGAGCAGTATTACAGCAAAACAATTAATCAAATTTGTAGATCTAAAATTGTATATAAATAAATAAAGAAATAATCCTTGAATAGGACCAGGCATACTGGCTTACCTGTGTATTTGGGGATGGTCTGACGGTTACTGGATGCTGTGTCAATTCATATCTCCCCAGATCTAGTAGGAAAATGGTAAGAAGGTAAGAACTAGACAAAGAGTCTAGTAAATTATTAAAATATAAAAAGATCTAAATTATCTTGAAAGATTTGGGGAGTACTATCTGTTTAGTTAGTGTAAGATGAAGTTTAAAGGCAACCTGCAGAAAATCCACCAACAGTTGTAGAGATACATTCTCTCCAACATACACAGCAAAGGTATGCAGGGGACAGTAGTTAGAAGCTGAAGCTGGAACCCCAGGATAAGAATCTTTTCACCTGATTTCAGACACCTACAAGGTAAGTATTTGATAAATACTTTTCCATAGCTCCCAGTGAGGCCAGAGTGATGTTTGCATGCATATACTGGGGAATCCTCTGCATAAGGGTCTGTTTGTTAACCACTTTAAAATCCTCACCCTACTATGATCTTCTGTATGAATGGCTGGGGAGAATAATACTATTGCAGTAACCAGGGACACTGAGAAAGATTGGAGGTAAGCTTCTCACAAACATGTCTATAAATGGCTACATTTGTTTTGGGAAGTGTTGTTTTAAAGCTGCTGGGGCTTAATTTTAATACTTTTAAAGAACCTTTCTGCAGGTAAATTTTATGTTTAAAACAGAACAGGTCTATTCCAGACATTGCTAGGAGGAAAGTCATGGCTTTTTTAAAGTATTCTGAAAGTCACAAATATCTGTTGTACTTAAAAGTCCTGTGCTGCCTGCCTCATATTTCCCATGTAGGGAGTCTGATTTACCCTGTACCTGCTACACCGACATTTTTCCTGCTCCTTTTCTGATGTCCTCTGTTGGTTGCAGTGACTCCCCACATTTCATAGAACAATATACATACTTCCTAAAGCCAATTTGTTTTTTGGTGGGTAGGCACATAATTTAATAGATTTTTGACAGATTAGGAGAAAATGTGAAAGAGAGAACAGAACTGCAATGTTTCATTACTCCCACAAAAATATATCATTTGAAAGCATGAAGGTGTACTATATATCCAAGAAGATCCTTTTGGGATCCAGGTATTTGTCTCCTCTGACTCTGTAGGCTATGTAATACCACATTAGGGTTTTGCTCCAGGTCACAACTCCCATGTAAATTACATTTTAGCAGCACACAGGAACATAATACTTAAACTAGAGTAGATCAGCCATACATATAGCTCAATAATCTGTTTCAGAATGCCTTCCTTGGGATCTCTCCTGTCTCTGAAACAGGTGTCTAAATCTGAACTAGATGCTTTAATGACTTTTTGAAGGCAGTGGGGTAAGAAGGCCCTTTTAAGGTCCAATTTATCTGGGTTGTCTTAGATATTTACTTTCAAGTAAGATGGATTCCACTGTCAAAATGCCTTTTTTCTCCCTGTTTACTGAAAAAAATTAAAAATCTAGACAATTAGCTTAATTAATTAGCTTAGCATCTTAATTTTCTCATGCACAAAAATTCAGTTGAATTCCAACTCTATGTCTTTTGCTTCAGATAAAAGGTAGAATTCTCAAAACTTCATGATTCCACTTGAAAATTAGCTTATGAGCTGATCTTTGAGGGTTAAAATTTAATTTTACATCAAATTACCACAAGTAAAATAACTGAGGTTATCATGCTTTTTAAGTCTTCCTGAACTGTTTGTTAAAGCAGTTTCTAGCAACACAGCTGTCTGTGTTCACTGAATTCACATAGATTACTTCATGGCAGTCCTTTGAAATACATTACTTTTTAGTTCTATGGACAATAATGATATTATTTTTAAATGTAATACTACATTATTGATATTAATAAAATCCTTATATTTGGTATTGATATTTATAGAATGAGAAAGATAATATAGAGAAGAAGAAAGGTGGAAATGAGGTGAAGGGGTTCAGAAATAGGAGGGAAAAGAGAAATAGGAAGAAGAGCAAAATATATTTTGGAAGATCTGGAAAGAGGAGGACCAGAATGGAGGCCAAAAGATACGGGTAAGTGGGAAATAAATAGAGATCTGTGTAGGATCCTCAGGCTCACTCATTATTTTGTAGACTTTTACAATATCTCTTCTTTTCTTCTCCTTTTCAAACTTCACAGACTTAATCTTTTTAACCTTACAGTGTGTAAAGTCCACAGTCTCCATTGTTCCTCCCATATACCTCATCATTTTTTGTCATTTTTTTAGACCTTTTTATTTTTGCTATGTCTATTCTTGCACACACCTCTTAACATCTGAGCACAGCTGTTGACCTACTTCTGTGCAATAATTCCCATAGCATGGAAATCACTGATGTCGCTGCTACTGAGAGAGTAAGTTCAG
>NW_010310499.1:13919-27680 GCF_000700745.2 Antrostomus carolinensis
CTGGATCAAAACTTGATTTTTTACTCAAAATTAGAATCACAGCTAACAATTCTGTAAGGACTTGAAGCTGTCTACTGTTGGGATGGTTCAGTCTAAAGTGTATTGTGATTCTTTGCATGAAGGAGGCCAAGAAGTGTGGAAGACAGGTCTAAGAAGAAAAACAGTCATACTTGAATCACAGGATCTCCTGATTTCTTCCCATATATTCTCAGCTCAGAGCCCTGTGTAGCAGTGAGATGTCTGTCCATTCTTGTACATTTAAGTATATCCAGGACATGTCCAGGCAGTCATCCTCTCAACAACTAAAAGAATTCTTGGCACAGTTCTGGTCTATGCCAACTAGCACTTTCTCTCAGGGAAGTTTGGAAGATACAAGGTTCTGGGACAGTTCATAATTGGCATTTTGCAAGTTGTCATATTCTTGTAGTTGGTAAAGAATTTACTGAGAAAAATAGGGGCTCTTCCATGACTTCTGGGCTCAGTGCCTACAGCCATTCCCAAGCATATCAGTTTTATGAATAAAATTATAGCTTGGGAGGGTCCTGTAAAAATTCTCCTTTGACAGCCATGTACTATTCAGAGTATTTTTCAAAATGGGTGCTGCAACTAGAGGCAGAACCCATTTACAAGAAGGGATAAGCATTTTTTTTTTTTCCCCATGAGGAATATGAACAGGTCCCAACTTGAATTAACAAAGATTTTGCAATTATAAAGTAGAGAACAATAGTACAAACACTGCTGGCCCTACCTTGAGGGTGTGCAGGCTTTTCCAGGGTTAATGAAAGGAGTTTCAGTTTCTTGTCACCTGCAATAGAGGAAATGAATCAGCTCCAGATATTTGCAAAGCAGATCAGTGTTTTTTTGAAATGCTGGCCCAGGATTAAAAAAATTCCCAGCTTCCTATTGGCTTCAGTGGAAAGGTAAGAACCACGATGGGAGTCAGGGAATCCAATATAAGTCTGTACTTGGCTCGACAGTCATACTATTCCTGAACTGACAAATGGCAGCCAAGCAAGAAGTAGTCAGGCTGAAGGGTCACTAGGGAAAAAGGAGCTTTTCAACAACAGTGCTAGTCTCTATGACAAGGGCTATAGTAATTGAATTTTGAAGAGATCTGACTGTTGAGATATTAAGTATTACACACTGCATTAGTAATTACATAACAGATGATATTAATGATTCTTATGCAAGTGTTTGTTAAAACTAATTCAGATTTAATGAGTAACCAATGGCCTTTGTTATAAGAAGGAAACTCACACATCATTTGTGAGATTAATCTTATTTAAAGCAAAAATTTTCTCTCTGAATAACTGATGGTATTCAGCCTAAATTATAATCTGCTGAAGTGAGCAGTTGAGCTTCATCTGACATTTATTAGGACAAACGCATAAAGGCTGTGCTGTGGCAATACCATTTAATTGTCAGAACAATTAGTTACCACTTTGGATATCAGAATTGTCACCGAGTTAAAAAAAAAAAAAAAAGGGGGGGGAAGAAGCTATTGGTTCTAATGAAGACCAGCAGAAATGGTTTCCTTTTTAACTGGAAATTGTGTCTGAATTTTATATTTCTAATAAAAGTAAGAATCTGATGGCATAGTCAGGACTCGCATAACAGGGAAAAAGCAATCATTTTAACAGTGGTTGGTCTACTTCTTGTGACTTCAAACCAACTCTGACTTTTATAAAAAATATGTAAATCACTGGATGCTAGGGGCAAAGTCCCCGTGGTATTTATGGTTTCCTTACCTCCCTAGAAAAATCAGGATTATTTATTTTTTTTTCAACTGTATTAATATATGAAAAATAAAAGACCCTTGTGTCCTCATGCATTATTCTGTGAACATTAGTTCATTTGCTCTGCAGTTTGCATAGATCTCCTTTAGCAAATCAAATGGACAAGTTGTCCATCAGTTTGACTCTCCTCTCTCACTATAAGAGCTTCTTATTTTGAGAAATATTCATACGGTTGTATTCTTCCAATATACAATTAAACTGGCCATTGCATGAGAGACTCCTCTTCAGCTGCCCTCCTTTCTTTCTTTTTCTACAGGTCTTTGTTATCAGTGTTGGTTATCTGCCATGTAAATTTAACATAGCAGAGCCAGAAAAAATCCAGCAGAGAAATAGGAGTCCATTTAGCTCAAGGCTCTGATCACAAGTGCAGTGCCTGGAAGCCTATGCTCTGTCAGCTTGTACAATGGCTGGCCTTTGGATTAATATAGGAATGCAGAGCTACAAGTCCCTTAATCTTCATAAAGAATGACAACCATCTCTAAATGGCTGGAGTCTTTGCATTTTGTGTTCATCCCGTCCTTCTCCCCTCCTCACCAAAGTGGGATTTATTGGTTCCAAATCTGTCCAGATCAATTTCTACAGCCTGTCTTTTTCATGTATTGGTGACTTCTGCAGCTGGACAGGTTGGAGAAGGTGATTAGGTGATTCTCTGCTTTATAAAGGGGGAATTTTAAATCAAACTCCTAAAAAAAAAGAGATTGTGAGATTTTTATTTTGGATATGCTGGAGACCTCTGGGCTATGTTGTGATCCAGGTGTGTAGAGGGAGAATTTTACTATCTCAGCTGCCATTTACTAGCCCTGCAATGGTAGCAACTCATCTCATACATTCATTCAAAGCTATTTCCAACCTTCCGCAAAAGTTCGGTATGTTTTTACCATGAGGCAGATGATCCTGTCTAATTAAGTGGCCTGTCTACTTTTTGAGCAGTGCCAGACAGGGTTAGGTTCATTTAAAGCTATATTACAATTGAATTAGCTTCTGTACATTATTTTCTGGGCTAAGATCAAGGACCTGTGGAGGCCAGCACTTCAAAACTTGGGAAAATAATACCTTTTCAGAGTCAGGACATTAAAAATGTCTGCTACAAAAAACAGACTGAATCCTTGCAATTTATAGATCAATTGATTTCAGGTTAACTTCTTTTGTTGGAGTGAGAGGCAAAGAGATTGAAATGAATGGAAACTCCAGATAACCTCTACAGGTAGTTGAAATCAAACTGAAATATAATTGAAATAGTGTCAAAATGTCATGATTTATCTGTGATTACCTGCAGTCCAGCAAAACAACAGAGGCTGAAGCCAATGTGATTCAAGAGATCTCACACTTCTTCGTTATTTTGAAGGTCTGGAGCTGAACAGACCATTTTCTCGATATTCTTGAGTACTGCAATTGGTAGCCCATATGAGTTGAGGTATCTCTCTCTTTATCACCATCCTGGTGTTTCTGCTCTTTTATTGCCAGTGCTGTTTCTTCTAAACCATTGTCAATCTCTGGCAAGTTGTGATCTTGACGACACTGTCTTTCCTCATACTGATTGCTGTTATACCACTCCCATGAAAATTTTTTATTAGTGAACTTAAATAAAATCAGTTTTTAACAACCCTTCTGGGTAATCAGCTTTACCCATGAAAGTAGTACTCTCTCTTTTCTTTTATGGAGTTCTTATCTGTCATAATATTAGTGCCAGATCTTGGAAATATGTAACTACTGATACCAGTTTCCAAATCTCTGTAGCATCTTCTTGAATTATTTTGAAAAATGGCATTTAGTCATTCTCTGGTATTTCCTGAAGTGCATTTTTCCAGAAATGAAGCACATGGTTATTGTCAACAGAAACCTGTGGCCAATCTTGGGCTTGATTTCTCCACTATTTGGAAGAAAATAAATAAAACTAAGTGTGTCACTTCCATCTGTCCTGACTCACAGTTAATTCTGGATCTCTTTAGCTGTACTTCAAATGTCCTGCTATATGAGTTTTTGATGATAAAACATGATGTAAATCTTTCATATTTGCCCCTGAGAAAAGGATACAAACAGCTCTTTATAACTGAGGTCAAACAATTTTTGATTTGATGGGGAATTTTAGGACATTAAAATTTTATCTCAGAAGTCAAATGTACTCCCTAAAACAGAAAACATCTTCAGTTTGGGGCATTGTATCATACACTGTAAAGGCAGATACTCAAAATGCAGTGAAAATGAAGTGATTTATTGCCTATCAATTGCAAAAACAAAAGAAACCACAAACAACTCAGCATGGGTAAAGTAACACAAAAATTATGTTCCACAAATTCAGTTGCCTGCTGTTCAAATCTGTAGTATAGAAACATAGCTTTCGTCTCCATGACACTTTTCACGTATAAACGGGCATATTTATCCTTTCTCAGGAGGTAGCTATTTGAATGCAATAATTTGCATCTGTGGGGTTGCTTAAATTTCACAAAGTTGAAAAGCATACAAATTTAGAATGGAAAAAAGTGTGACAGACAGAAATGGCTTTGGTGCTCTTCAAAAGAGAATATCTGTTGGGAATGGCAGCAAGTTTTTCTAGTGTCCATAAACCTAAAGGAAGAAAAAATACTGTTATTGTACAACCATGGTAGTTTCAAAGCAATGCAACCTGCAGAGTTTGTCAAGAAAGCAAAAAAACCCACAATAACCCCCACACCTCTAGCATTCCACATTCCACTTTTTTCATCCAGGGCTGAATATTTATTTTGAGATTAATTTGGTACATGTAGTGTACATTTGCCAAGTTTTTTTTCCTATTTAAATCTTCAATTCCAAAGCTATGTTTTAATCCTATTACTGCTAATTGAGTGAAGTCTGCAGTCTTTTTGAGTTAGGTGAAGTTCAAGTTGTAATTGGTATCAAAGAAAGGCACAATGCAAGAACTGAATATTAATATTTAACTCTTGCCATTTTATTATTTCCACTTGAAAATCACAGCAGTGGTTAAAAGACCTTTTTATGAGTTCATGAGGGTAGTGAATTGGAGACTATGGGATAGATTTTTCATTCATGCAGCAAGATTAACAAAAATTGCTTTGTAAGAAGTGTAAATGAAATACTATACTGGTGCCCAGTAGTACTGGTTGTAGCTACAGGTCTCTCAGTATTCTCGTTATGAAATTTTGCCTGTAGGTTAAGTAAAGGCACTGTAAAATTTTGCTCAAGGCTAATACAGCATCCAAGATTCTAACCCAGAAGCTATTTTGTTTCAAATCTTCCATTCAGCCTTTTGCAGTTAACTGGAAAGTGTGCCAGTTTCAGATGACGTTTGGATTTGAGTACTTTTTAAATGACTGTGATTTTAAAGAAGAATGTCTCATAAGGTATGCACACAATGGTGGTTTCATAGAATCATAGAATGGTTTAGGTTGAAAGGGACCTTAAAGATCATCTAGTTCCAACCCCAGGTTTAATTGCTTACGACTGAAAATAAGGACAAAGACCACCCAGGACAAAGACCACCCTTTTGATTTCAGATCCCTAAACACGTACATTTGTTTGCCTAAAATAAGTTGTTCAAAGACACAAATGGTTAATTTATTCAAAGCTCAAAGACTTTAAAAGAAAAATGGCCATGAACTTGGTGGCTTTGGAAATAATTTTTACCACCTGATTAAAGAATATTTGGAAAACCAGCTAATGAAGAATTTCTGTAAGTTTTATTTTCTTTTTTATTCTGATTTTTTTTCTTTGGGAATTATAGGCTTTTGCTTTAATCATAACTATAGTGCATACTCACCATTATATCCTTGGGACTGCTATGATCAATTATTTGAGATCAAACTGGATAGAGACCACAACACAGGAATCATTCCAGCAGAATAGTACTAGTAACTATATTTCTTGAACTGTATCTTGCTGAAATATCATGAATACCAGAAAAAAGAAAAAGATGCCTGAGAGGAAGAAAAAATGAGAAAAGAAATGCTGGAAGTCAGAGCAAGCAAGCAAAGACATCAAAACACAGAAAGGAAGCAAAGAATAAATGAAAAATTAGGTAGAGAGAAAAACATTGAAAACAGCAGGGCAAAAGTGACACAGCTGGGAATATTGTATCTCCACCCTTCACTTTACATTAGATGTAATAAAATGTGATAATCATTGCTTAGTTTTTTCTGTTGAAATATTTGTCCTTCACATGAACATTGCAGACAGTCTAAACAAGTAATTTGGCCAAAACATATAACTAGCAGTGGTAGAAAAGGTGGTTCCAGAGTGAAATATTTGATTCTAAACACTTGCTCTGTGCACTGTGATTTCAGACCAACACACAGATAGTTAAAGCTATTTATAAGCCATGTTTCCCATTAATATTTTGTGTTAATTTACGGCAGAGTTTGTTGCATTGAAAGACCTTGCAAGTTTGCACCAAAATTGGGGTCCATGCAGGTCTGGTAACTTTGTGAGGTGTTTTAATATGACTGCAGTCATAGACAATTCCTTATGCAGAACAGGTTTCAATTGCTTTCTAAAGCAAACAGGAAGGTTTGGGTTTTGGTGGGGTTTTTTTGACAAAAGGTTATGAAACTAAAACTGGATTGGAACCACATGATAAATATAAGCCTGTAACTTTCATTACTGCTGTTAAGAATTGTGGACATATTTCTAAAGAAGAACAGACTACACATTTTCTTCATATTAAAAACATAAATAATTATACTGTGTCTTGCCTTTTTGATATGGAAAGAGGCAGATTACAGTTACAGGCCAAAGGATGTGAATAATTAAAAATAAGTTGCATTAGGTCCTGATATAAGCTATAGTATCTAACACATAGAGAATGAAAAAAATTTGAATGTTGCTACAACAACCTCCAACTTAATGAGAAATTTGTCTTGAAAAATGCCTTGAAAATTTTGCCTTGAAAAATTCAGTGGGACTGAATACAAATAAACAATGTCATCCACTTTGTGCTACTGAAAATGTTGATTTTGTGGCTTGTGTGATAATGCTAACAGTTAAAAGACATTTCATGCAGAGTGCTTGAGATACCATCAGGTTCATTCAAACTCCGAACATGGTCCTGTCTCTAGATTTTTCTTTTTGTTAGTAAAAATGCCAACAACATTAGAATACAAACATTCAGTCCGTACCTTTTAGGGGTTGGAGCTCATTGCATCCTTTTCAATCTGCTTGTGTTAAACAATTTTCTGGCCTTAACTGACATTTTGACAACATCATATAAATTTTAAAGTTTCACAGTCTCACTGTGAGGAAGGTGTTGCATTTTACAGGTGAAAATTCAAGATGCATACACAAATTCAGCTCCTCATAGTATAAGGCTTAGCTTCCACAAATACCTAAATGCATCCAGTTTTCTAGTCATGTAAATAATAGGTGTCTAATTAAAGTTAGTTACCTAAGTCTCTCTCTGTGATGTTAAGAGATAAGCACCTCCAGAGGATTAAAAACCCCTCACCTGCCTTTGTATAAAGTCTCATGGAGGTATTTGAAAATTATTAACTTTCTGGAGGTCCTCTCTCTTGCTATTGTCCCAAAGACAGACTTTTTCTTAACTTAGACTAGAAAACATTCTTAGAGATGAATATCACTTGTGATGAATGCTCAAAATTATCCAGGGACCCATGTTCAGGTAGGAAATTACACCAGACTCTTTGAAGTCTTTGTGTAGCATGTAACCACTGAGCCATTCTTCTTGCAACCCAAATGATCTTCCTCCAGAGCCACAGTCCACTTCTCTTACATCCAAGCGAAACACGAAGTCTTTGCTCCCCTTCAGGGCAGTAATATGCACTTCATCCTTTCATAGCAGGATCAGCACCTATTACAATAAATACTGCTCCATAAATGACTGTGTGATGCTAAAGCTTATTTTAGAATAGTGATATGGACAACTTTATGACCTCACTGACAGTATACTCATCTTACAGCCTTCCGCTCCTCTGGTGCTGATCCAATATCTAAAACAAAGTGTTTCATGTTAGATGTTGTGTTAATTATCTGGAGTATTCACAATGTAAAAAAAAATAATAAAAAAAAATCTACAGTAGTTCTGCAATAAAACAAATGTGGCTTCCTTGCAGGCTGGCTAAGGATTGCCATATGTAAGCTGAAAGACTTGGGACCAATTCCAAAGCCCACTGAAAACAATTTGACTTTATCAAGCTTTACTTTGTGTCTACAAAAGCAGCATTTTTAGGGTTACAAGAAGAATCACTCTCTGTTCAAAAAGAAAAAATAATTCTGGAAACATTCTGAAAGGATTCCAGCTAGTGATACTTCCAAGACACTTGGTCTGATCAGACACTCTACTGATTTGTATTTGAATCATTATTAAAAAAAAAAAAATGCTATGGATTATTTTGGATAGTAGGTAATAAAACTTAAGAGGAATCCAGCTCTTTAAAGCCTTTTATCTGTGTGAATAAAATAAAAGAAAAAATCCCAAACAAATCCACAAAACTTTTTTGTACTCTTATTTGAAATCTTTATACCAAGTCAGGCTTCCATGTGTACAGGGCTATTCAAAGCACAATTTCTACCAAAAGGAGTGCTGATGGCATTTCAGAAGTGATTCCCTCACTGCTGTGCTACAGTTTATGGGCCACTCTTGTGATAACAGCAGTATTGTTTCTAGAAATGTGATGATTCTCTGCATACAGAAACCTCTTTCTCTGGGTTATGTCCATTGATTCAAAACTTCTCCGTGGAACATGGGTTTGGAAATAATGAGGCTTAACTGGACTTTATTCTAAAAAATGTCAGAAGACTAAAAAGAGAGTCTACTAGAAGGGCTAGGCTCTTGCCAATCATTTTTTCTCCATATTATTCAGTATTACCAAATACACAAATATATGTATCACCCCCTCCACACATACATATATCTGCTTAAAATATCTTCTACATGTATATCCAAATGTATGGAAGTGTAGATAAAGGTCAGAAACTGTGAGGAGTGCCCCATTCTCACTCCGTTGTATAAGACACTATATATCCTCATGTGAGCAGTCAGTCAGGGCTCCAAATGTCTGCAACCTAAGAGTCTAATGTCTGGCTATTCCTAATGGATCAACAACAGTTTAATTACAGAAATAAGGATTCCCTCACACATAACAGCTGGTAGTCAAGCAAACAAGTAACATATGATTGCTGTTAAGGTGGTTGCAATACAGTATTTACTACATTCACATTTTTATTTAAAAAAGAAAGCTAGTGGTTAGAATTGATTCACTGGTTACTGTTGCAGAAGATAGACATTCAAAATGAAACTCCTAGATCAGATGTGCCTTGATCAGATGTGCCTTGATCAGATGCTTAGATGAGGCACATAAAGCTGAGATACTCAAAAATGCTTACATGACTTAGAAATGCAGTCTCCATGACCTCAATTAATGAATGTCAAATTATGCAGCAAACAGATGAATATATAATTTCTTCATTTCAATAGTAATACCTAAATCTCTCTGATGTGCCAACAACATTCATGTAGCTAAACTACAATACCAATTATTTTTTTCTACACTTATTTCTTTCACAGTTGGAAGATGAAAGTGGATTTTCTTTATAGCTTTACAAAGTTCCTCTAAATATGAGCATATTCTTAATCTCTTATGTAGTTTCCTTGCAGCCATTGTTGGCCATATGCAGCCATTCGGTTCACTGGCTTTCTTTGCAGCTCTTAAGTTCATTATGCATGTTAGTTCCTTCAGAAAGTCTTTCTGAAGTACTCACTGAAAAGGGAATTTTCCCATGTGAAGTATTAAATGGTGCTCTTCAAGACTTTAACAAATATAATATACATCTTTAGCGCAATGTGTTTTAGTAAGCAAGTCACTATAATTTCATTAGTCATCAACTGGAGTACACAACACACTGATGATGTTTAAACAGATCATAATACTTCAGAAACTTAATAGTTAGAAAGATTTAAGTTTCCATTCATCAGCTTGAAAATCCAGTTTAGTGTAGATTGATTCATATCTGATTTTCAAGGGGGGTTTTTTGACTGTGTTTTTTTTTTTCCCTCCTGTATTTTTAGTATCAGTGTTTTTTCTCTTATACGTGTACTTGTGTAAAACCTTTTCTACCTTTTCTGACTGCTATTTGCTACATACTAAAAACACTGATGTTATATTCTCAGTCTTATTTATTCTTTCCTTTCAGCTGATATTAGCATTAGAGAGTTGTTCCACAAGAATTGTTCACATTATGAGAAAATGCAATGGTTTTTCAAAATAATAATATTTGCTTAAATAATATTATTACTTCTGTATTGTCTCATCTCCATATCATTATAGATAAGTGGTCTTGTAGCTTTTCCGGGATTCAGGGTTTACCATGGTGACTTTGTAACTTCTCTGAAGTCAGTTGAGAGTTTTGTATTTTGGGTGAAACTCCCTAAAATTTCTATAAAATCAGATTAAATAAGTATCTTTGATTTTCATTTTTTGTAATGAAATATACTATGGAATTCCAGTTTTTCTTCTGTTATCTCCCACGGGGGTAAAGTCTGTGGTGCTTCTTTAGGTCGTGTTGTATTAAATAAATAAGAAACTTTTGAATATGCTTCATAATGAAGCAGTGTTCCAGGAGGCTCAGGTTCAAAGTGGCATCCATCACTTTGCCAAGGCAGCAATATTTGATCATTTTTAGCATAGCTTCCTAAAGAAATGTGGCATTTTCTGATGGCAGTTGCCATCTCTTTGTTCATCATCAACATTTCTTTCCTTCCATCTCAGTAATTCTTGAACCTGCAGGCCAATTTCAACAGAAGGGCCTTGAGGGGTCATGGAAATCCACATGGTGGGTAGGGAAAAAAGCATGAATTACAGGGGATGAATTTCCTTCCACAGGGAAGGAAAGCTCTTAATGACTCTGCAGAGTTGTGAGCAAGGGCAGCTGGTGTGCGTGGGCTCTTGGGCTCACATGGGGCTCTGGCTCGAGAGCCTGTATGCTGCAAGCTCCCTTCCCAGGCAGCAGATGTGATTGACCTTTGGAAGATGCAGTGCAGTGGTCACGAGAGACAATCCAAAACAGGGTAACTGGGAGTCCTGGGAAAGAAAGCTTTAAGGGAAATATAACAGAAATCCATAGGAAATAGCACTGTATCAGTTTCACTATTCATGGACCACCTTGTTGATTTGCAACATTCAAATTATATTGTGCATATGTGACATTGTCATGGGAAGAGGGAAAACCGCTACATTTTATTTATCATATTTCTTCTGCTCACACTCATTTTGAGGCTGATCGTCTGCATCTATTTCTGTACTGCAGGTTGTTAAGGTAGTGTAACAAATCAATGCTTTTGACTTGTGTGTTAAATTTTGAACCAAGTTTTGTACTTAGTTGCTATGCTTACAATGTTCCACATGTGAAAATAGTCATCCTTCTCCCCTGAAAACTTGAGGTGCCTCATTTACTTCATCAGAGTCCTGTGCAGTGAAGAAAGTTAATGGAAAATGTCATAAGCTCCTCTAATGTGAAAAATAATAATAATAATAATAATAATTCTGTAATTCTGATTCAGGCAAACGTCCAAATCAATGGGAATGTTTTAAAAGCAGAATGGTGGGCCTTTGACACTGTTAAAATAAGAGATACTGCTTATTAGCTGTGAGAGAGGATCTAAAATGAAGATGCAATTGCCAGGAAAAAAACCTCAATTTCTGAATCACAATACTGAAAGAAGAAAGATGCATTTGTGTGACTAGTTTCAGAATCATATAATATTCTTGCTCTATTTAGCAGATAGCTAAGTTTGGACTGCAGTATTTTAAATTAATTTAAGAGGAAGGTTGATACAATCCCTACTATATTTTATTTATGTTACTACTGAGAAGATATTTAATTTGTTACCACTTTGGAAAAACAGTTGGTTTTAGCCTAATGATTCTCAGTTCATACAAGGTTCAGATACTCAGGCTTAAGGCCACCAAGGTAACATAATTTACATACAGTTAAGAATGTAACTGACAATAACTTGCACTTTTTGTCTGGGCAATTTTGTTTCTGTTTGCACTTTTCTTCAAGTTCAAAGCAATTGCTCTTGTAGAGAATCAACTCCTATTTCTATTCTTTGCTGTATTCCTTACCTAGTGCAAGTTCAGCTTATGTCATAGCTCTTAGAGTCCCCCTATTAAAGTGTTCTGATTTAGAAGTTAAATATTAATCTGTAACATGTAATAAGCCTATTCGCATATGAATTTCTGTTCCTGATTACTCAGAGATGAAATAACTTATGTTTCATGCTGCTTTATTTATAGAGCCTAGAAGACTTCCAAACGTAGCTACCACACATGAGATGGGACTTCTGAAAGACCTCTGCACGGGGCTGCTCCTGTGGAAGTTGTAAGGAACTGCTACTGACCTCAGCAACAGAGCACTTTCAGAAGCCTCAGTCATGACTGAAAGAGCTCATAGTCAGAAGTTATTGGATAATTCTGATTTCTTCAACCACAACAGTGTCCCAGTGTGCAAAGCATTATACAGACATAGCGAACAACTTCCTTAAGGGCCTTACAGCTAGAAAGGGCTTTATTGACAGAAAGCACATCTTAGACTTCTAAAGTCTCAATGTCAGATCCAGCAATACAGAAAAAATGGAGACGACAGCAGTAATCATTCAATGCTGATACTTAAGCTGCACATTCGTTTAAGTACTGTTGGCAATCTCTTATTTTTCCACATTAAAAACGTAGTTGGAGTTATAGCCAAAATAAAGAAGTGTTCTCTGAAATAAAAAACTTCTCAGCTCTGGGGCTCACTTCAAGGAGTGGGGCTGGCCATTATGGAAATGCCTGAAATATTTATATAACAATGCAATCTTCCTTAAAAACTAGGACTCTGTGCAAAGTATTTTTATTGTATCTTTCAGTGTAGAAAAGCAATTTTTATAAATTTAGAAAACTGATGTATAGAAATTATCTCTACACAGAGTCTACAAATTGTCCAGTATCTTGCTCCAAGTGGGTTATTTCACTGCTGCTTAAATGCTGTGACGTGGTTCAGGAGAGTGGGACGTCAACCTGCATGGTCAAATGCCCCCGCAGCTGCAAGTCGTGTGATATTGCCTTGATTTAGCAGCAATGTAAGTAGCCATGCCAGCTGTGTTTTTCAAGTGAGAGAGGAGAAACCAGTGGGGGAAGCAGCCACATGCTGAGCTGTGGTTAGTCTTTCATGAGCAGCTCTCTGAGGTTAGGTCCCGGAGCTCCTCCTAGCCACCTCTGCCATGGGAAAGTGTTCCTTGGCACAGCTGCAAATAACACAAGATAGGGTGGCTTCCCCTCTTATGTGATATATTCAGCTTTATAAAGGGATTCAGAAATCAGAGGCTAGATTTTTCCAAAACCAGTTTTGGCAGTTTATGGATTTATTATAAATCTCCATCTCTTTTAAGGAATAATTATTTTGGATTATTTTAGCCTTTTGAATTTTTAACTTTATAGTATCACAAGCCCAACTCTGTATCATTGACTCAAGGTACTCTTCTGCTTTAGAGTTAGATAACATTCTCCTATTTCTGTAAACTATCTTAATTTTCAGGTATTAAAAAACTACTGTTCTTTGAAGAGAAATGACTTGATATCTGGTTTACCTGAACTGCATATTAATGAGATAGAGACCTTACATTTGGTTTATTTAATGAGGAAGAAGTCAAGTCATGGAGCGTGAAAGATCCATGTTTTATGCATGGACACATCTATGTAGAAATTAATTACCTCACAGAACTGTTTTTTAGTTTTGATGCTAACGTAGCTTATGAAACCAAGTTTGAAATTGAATGTTTAATAAATATGAATTCATGGATGATGAGTTTTGCATTAGTCCAGTCATCAGGTCAGTCTAAAAAGTGAGGTCAGAGATAGAATTTTGTTTAGATTAACAGAAATATTTTGCACACCATTCACCTGATGATGGAGCTTGAGTGGCTCTGAATATATGTGCAAGGTATAATTCATTTCGCAGGAGTATGTTTAATAACTTTCTG
>NW_010310499.1:27694-28527 GCF_000700745.2 Antrostomus carolinensis
AAGAAGGACCAACTTCAGCTTATTTAGATTCTTGTGGCAGAAAAAATGAAATCTATAAACAAACTTAATTTCTTTAATCCTCCTCAACTACTCTATGCTCTTGGGTGTTTTACAGATTCTTATATAAGACTCCTGTAATTATTGAACTGTTCTTTTGACCTGCTTGCTTGAAGGATATTGGATTTCTGTTATCTGCAAATGGAGATTAGCAGTCAGATCACCTGAAGTGCTAAAACACTGCTAATTTTTTTAAAAAGATTTATTACAAAATCTTTTTTCCCCCCTACCTTAGACTTCAGTATTCACATTTAAATCATTGTAATATCTGTTCAGTGTAATTCAAGGATGACTTTCTCTGGGCAAAATTTTACTTAGCACTCTTATGTCTCCAGTACAATGTTATAAACTAACTGGTGTCTCTGAAAAACAATAATTACATAGATGGATATTACTTAGGTACTTAATCTTATGTTTTTAAATAATTACAGCACATTCTCTGTGGCAGCTGTTTTCTGTTTATTTCAGTGACCACTTTCTTAAAGGGCCCCTTGTCTGTGCTTACTGAATCTGAGAGTACACTCTAAGGACCCAATTTTACCTCTTTTCTTTAGCTTCCAGCTTTTCAGGTAGAGCCATTGATTTCACAGCTCACAGCAACTTACAGTGACTATGAGGAGCTAAAATCACTGACATTGCCTACAATGGAACTACTTAAAAAGTAGGGTGTACTTAATTGTGAATAGGCTTGCTTCTAATTGTGCAACTTCTGATTTGTGCCCCTAACTATTGTCCCAAATTCCTAATTTTCTAGGGTCATAGGAGCAGGGATGTGG
>NW_010310499.1:28544-45343 GCF_000700745.2 Antrostomus carolinensis
ATGTGGGTATCTGTAGCAGCAGAATAACAAACACAGAATTAGTGGCCAAATGCCAGAAATAGATGTTGTCTTTCCCTTTTTGGGTGAAAATGAAGAGAGTTCTGAGTGCACATTTTCTGGAATTGGAAGCCCACAAGCAGTTACTGAGTTTGTGAACAGGAGCCTGGGCTTTGACCTCACAGAACAGAAAGGTTTTATTTCCCTTTTTTGTATTCTTATTATTACAATTTATTCCTTTTTTTGTTATAAAATTTTAGACATTTAAGTATTCCTAGTACTACTATCAACAAATAAATGTGATATTTTCCTTTTGTTAACTACAAGACTGTTCCTAGAAATTGTGTCTTAAGATATAAAGATATCTACCTCTCAATTCAGCAAAGATCCTTTCTGACAAAAGTGCAGAGTGGAGAGGGGTAGGGAGAGGAAAAATGAAATATGCTAAAATAATTCTTATTTTGACATATCTAAGAAAAGTACTAGACACTATGTTTGTAAATAAAGAGATAAGCATGTGGGGAGGAAAACAGGGTTGCTAAGGTCAGTGATGTCCACAAAGGATGAAGAAGACAATTGTAAAATATTATCTACACAGTTCATAAATCTTCTTCAACCTCTGTTGTACAAGCTGAGTGAAAACATTTTAGGCAACGTTTTAAAAGAACCTGGAGAACTGTACAAAAATGCCAAGAATTGGATTAATTGGCATAATACAAGGTGGCTGGGCACAGTTGGGGAAAGTGTCAGTGTAGGGAGAATCCCCACCAAGTAAGACTGTCTGTGCAATTAGCTATCTGAACTCTAACCCTTCCAGAATAATTAATGAATAACAGAGGGGATCAAGACAAAGACACAAAGTGATTTGGTGGGTGCTAGCAAGTAATACATCAAAGAATGCTGGTAATTGGCCCTGTGGCTTTCATTCTTTGCCCTATTTCTTTCAATTCATTGACTCAAAATAATGGGTTCAGGTTCATTATCAACAGGTTTTAGCTGCAAGAGCACAACACTTCAACAAAGCTATGATTGTAGCAGTGCTGGTGGTTAAGTAAAAAGTTGTAGACTGTAGCACACTCCCTTGAAAGGGAAAGCAGAAGCATAGTCATAGGCTTTGTCTTACATGAAATCGTTGGTATTCACGAATTTGCTCTGAGTTTTCTAAGACTTGGTGTTCACTGAGGTTACAATGCTGGAATACAGTTGGTATGGGCAGGTATGTATAACTCCAAACCCTATTATAGCAACATCGTCTATATTCTGTTCCTTCAGCTGTAAGAAATTAAATAGAGTTCTTGACATCATGTGTCACATGCACATGACAGTATTTGCATATTAATGGGAAAATTTGGAGGCTTTTTTCCCCCTGTTTTGGCAGCTCTGCAGTAAAAGGAAAATTAATTGTTTTTAATCTGTAAAAATATCTTCCTGATCTGCACAATTTTTACTCGGGCATTTGAGGGTTATTTTATCTAAAATCAGAAATGGAATTTCCACTGCTCTATTTTGTTTAGAGTGTAAGTGCTGTCCTAAGATGTTGATTTATCTGATGAGGAGGTATTTAATTAATTAGAATAGCTTTCCATAAAGAATAGAAGAAGCAGCAGAATATTAGTGCACTCATCCTCAATGAGTGAATGACGTGTAGTTTTGGTTTGCTGTTTCATTTGCCATGATTGTTTCTCCCTGTTTACAGGCTATAGAATATGTTGCTTGTTATAGTATCACCATCACATTAAATACAATTGCATTTACGACTAAAAACTCTATGGCACTATGGTTAAAAACTACCAAAACTACCTTTTTGGTTTAGTATTTGGGAAACCTGAGAAGTAGTTTAAATTTTAGAAACATACTTATGAGCACAAATGGATGTAAAATTATTTTTCTTTTAAGGTAAGAGATGCTACTTTAATTTGGGTTCATAGCAAATATGCAAAATGCCATAAATATTTTAATCTCCAGATTGTGCTCCATATTCTTGCAGACAACAATCTAAAAACTTCCCATTACCTCTGACAAGTCTGTTAGGAGGTAGCTGCTGTTGCAACTATTGGCTGCCTAAGTGTTACAGGTCAGATTCTGATCTCTATTATATCATTGTCTTTTTAAAATAGCTTGAACAAAATTTAAACAGAATTTCATTTCAAGAGGACTGTATTTTGTAACTGTGAAATCATAAAGTAGAATCTTGAATGATAATAAAGTTAGATAAAAAGTTTTTGGTATAACTTGTGGTATTTCATTTTGATCTTAGTTGTGTTTCTGAGAATAACAATTATGTATGAAATATTCAAATAAAGCTATGATTTATTTATATAGTGTATAAACACAGCTATAAATATGATACATGACCAGCTGCCTCTCCCCCTTTGAAATGTACTCATACTGTTTGAAATAACGTTGTCACTGATCTGTTTGTAGTAGTTGTTTGCTGTTATGTTATATCATGCAGATTCATCCATTAGAATACATGCTTTACCCATAACTTTGTCTGTGCCATGGACAAAATTATTCTGGTTTTGGGGAAGTTTTATTAGCACATATTCTAAATTGAACCATTATTTTCTGTCAATTCTAACTAACACTTCTTAAAATTCTTTTTAATTTTAAATATTTGTAGTAGGACAGTGCTTAGCACTGGGAACAATGCTAAAAGCCTAGTGTGACAAAGCTGTTAGTCAGAATGTTTGCCTTCCCCTCTCCCTGATTCCGGATGGTTTTTGTAGAGGTTTCTTGTGTAAATCTCTGCATGACTTAGATGATATATGAAACACTTTGAGACAATTTCAGGATTGTGGTTCTTTTAAGTTCAAATTCTGGTTCTTAAGAAGGCTTTTCATAGCACTGAGGAAGTCTTTTCCATTTATTCACATTGGGACATGGATGCCATAAATATATTGTCTTCACAATAATTAATGGTAAAGATGTCAAACAAACAGTAAACTGTGATTTATTTTAGTCTTGTCACTGTTATATGTTGTTACAATAAATATTTAAACCCTATTTGTATTGTGAAGAGCCATACTCAGAGTACCTTCTGTCATACATATAATTCAAGATCCTGAGTTGACAAAATCCTGGTTCATCTTGTCCCAGATGTTTTCACACTTTTTCAGAAAGTTACTTCTCTTTTTGTATAATTTTACCAAGTGAATAACAAGACTTTAGGGGAGAAGGAAAATCATTATTAAAAATAGACACAGACTTGATCAAAATAACTTTGATGACCAGAATGATGAGAAGAGTCATTCTCTTCCTTTGACAGGTATTTTTTGCTCAGAGATTTGAGGGCACCTATATTGATTTAGAAAGCTCTGTGGCTCAATTTTAAATGAAATGTAAAACTTTTCCATTTTCTCACCTATCAACTTAAAAGAACAGCTGCTCTTGCAGGGAAAAATGCTATTCTCTTTTTGGGTATCACAATGCATTTATGATGTAGGGCTTATCTAAACAGCTCTGCTTATGTGACTAAGAAAGATTCCTAAGATGTCCTTATTTAGGGTAGGAGTTCTGACTGTAGCAGCTGGATACTAGTCTGGACCCCAGGCTGGGATGTTCCTCTCTCCTGGAAGTGACAGTGGCAGAAGGCTATTCCCTGCTCTCCCTCTTCTGCAAGCAGCTGCACCCCTGGCCCTGACATCCACTTCTTCTCCTCTCCTGAGAAATGACAGCAAGCTGAATGTGCCTGGGCAGTGGCTTAGACCCTTGTTACCCCACAGAAAGTTTGCCAGAAACACACAGGGCATTCATACTTTCTACCCCTGATGATCAAAATTACTCTTATATGCTGAAAATTGATTAGGTTCGACAGCAGAACTAACCATATATGAGAAGGGCAGAGGAAGAGGAGCTGAGGGACAGTCCTGTCTCTCAAGCATACTCAGTTCCTGTCTTTTAATGAGAACAGGAACAACTCCAGGCTTTTAAGGACGTTTAGCAGATGAGAATTAGAATATACCCCATTGTGTTGCTTTCTAATAGAAAGTGCATGAAGGCTGCAAAGGAGAGGGAATTCTTGGCTGCTGAAGGTCAGTTTCTGTTTCAAAGGCTGACCCCCTTTGAAAAGAGGTCTCTCTGCCCAGCGTTCCCATAGGAAGGAACCCAGCGGCAAGATCCACACTGGCCTATGCCCAGGGAAGTGCTGATCTTCCATTCAAGTCACTGTTGCCTGAAAAAAAAAGTCATTTCAGCATGCCCTTAGGTATCTTTGACTGAAAACCAGATGCTTTCTGAAGTAGAGTCTACATTTGGCTGATATATGCCTGAATATCTGTGATAGTTTCACTGGGCTGGCCCTTGGCCAGCAGCCAACACAGCTGTTCACCCACTTCCTCCCCACCCCCAGGGGACAGGGGAGAGGACTGGGGGACAAGGGTAAGGAGACTCATAGGTTGAGATAAGAACAATTTAATAATAAAAATAAAAGAAAACTTAAAATAATACTAACTTTAAATTAGTAGTGATAATGATGACAGTAACGAAGTACGCAAATGAGTGATACACAGTGGAATTTCTCACCACCTGCTGACCAAGCCCGGCCCATTCCCAGATAACGATCCTGGAGGAGCGATAATCCTGAACAGAAACCACAGTCCCAGAAAAACGAGAGCCCGAGCGAAAGCCAGAGAGAGGTAAAAGAGGAAGACACCTTCATTAATATACTGGACATGATGTGATATAATATGGAATATCTCATTGGCATATCTAAATGCCAATTTAACTTATTAATTTAAATATTCCTCCCCCCCCATAGATCTTGGTCTTGTAGACTAACAAAACACGAAGTCCTTCACTTCCAGCAACAAAAATGCAAACACTGGAATGTTATCAGTGTTTCTCTCATAACAAATCCCAGGCTGAAAGCAAAATGCAGCACTATTCTAGCTACTAAAAAGAAGCCCAAATCTGTTCCAGCTAAAAACCAGGACAATATCTCAAAGGCTGTAAACTTAGCAAAATCCAGACTTTTTAGACATTATTCTTTTTAATCTCCATTTAGTGTGATTTCATTTGTCCTGTTATCCACTGCACAGTGCCTTACCAGGACTATTAGTAAAATATAGGCTAAATGGGTCTGGGAGAGGAAATAATATATTTTTCAAAGTTTTAGGTGCCAGAAAGGGAAGAGTGTAATATGTCAGGAATTAGACTCAGGGAGTGCAATCTGTGTTTCTGATTTTTATTCCTAAACTGTGTCATATACTAACTTTATTACCAAGTCTCTCAAAGATGACAATATTTACCAGGATAAAGATTTTTGAGATTCTTAGGTGAAAGGTTTATGGAGCAGGGAAATATTAACAATCATGACATTTTAATTTAATCATACCTCTCAGTGAAAAAAAGAAATGTTCATAGCTTGAGGAGAGAAGGGAGCTGACCACTGTTATCAATGTTTGTACTTTCTTGCAAAGTGCATGCCTTAAAAAAATGAATAAGGAATCACCTCTGGATATCAGGGAAAAGGATGACAGGATGTTGGAGGTGGAAGGGGTGCTGAACAGAGAGTCCTGCTCAGCCATTTCTCATGGAAGTCAGTGAGGTGGAAGCCAGAAACAACAGGGGGAGAAAGTATTAGATACTGGATCTGCTAATGTGCCATTGAGCAACCAAGAAGAGAGTGACTAGTCCATCTCTCCTCTCTCCCCTAAGGCCATGCCTTCCATTTCTGTCCCCTTTGCCACCCTAATGTCCTCCATGAAGGTTTTCATATCACTTGCCAGAATTTTCTCTGGCTGAAGGTCCAAACAGGTTTTCTCATGAAAAAACCCCTCACTTCTGTGAAGGTTGTCTTGTTTGTGGAGCTTTGAATCCATCTCAGTTTTTCAAGCACCCTGTGGGGAGCTAGGTTGTCCCTGTACAGAGCAGAGCTCAGGTAAAAGCAAGTGCAGGTCCCATGGTTATTATTTTTTTTTCCAGTTTTGCAATGCTGTGAGAATAGCAATAGCATCTTCAGTAGCTTTAGAGCAGCTCTATTTCTGTATCTGGGGTGAACAGTTTCTGAGTGCAGTATCTCTGTCTGACGGTTTTGTCCCTGTATAAATTTTTGCCTTACTGGACCTCTTTCTTCCTTGGTGAGATCAGAGGCACTATTAACTTTTTCCAGTGTTGTTACTAAAAATTGTGAGCAGCTGTTTGAACCTCAACCCCCTTGCTTTTGGTTTTGTGCAGTACACCAAAAATTTGGTTGTGAGTGCGAGACCTTTCAAAGTGTTTTAGCATCTTTCAAGTAAAGAATAATTAAAACAGGAAAATACTGTGCTAGTTGTAGCTCATCTATCATTGTTTGTGTATCCCAATTCTTGCTTCTCATGAAGGGTTAGATGAATCCTTTACTATAACATCATACAGAGAATAATAAGGTGTGAGAGAAAATGGGTGTTTCCCAAATAGAACTGGAGGATGTGTCTCCCACCTTCGAAAGTATTTGAAACTGAATATTCAAATATGCCCATAGCAACTACAGCAGCTATAAAAACTGGGTTTAAAAGAGACAAAATTGCATTCCTCAAGGCTTTGGCATATAGACACTACTTTAAGAAAAAAAAAAAAAAAAAAAAGCTTGGGGAATTTAGTGTGCTTTCAAGTTATTCATAATTTGGAGGAAATTTTTGCATTACAAGAGTCTGTCCTGATTACAGAATTTTTAAATCTCAATACAAGATAGACATGTCTTCAACACCACATACACCTGAGTTGCCCTTTTAAATACCCCAAAACCTTGATCCATATTCAGGGCTTTTTTTCTTGAGTCTCCCTGCTGTGATGAAAGTGTCATCTCATCTCATATTAATTTTGTCTCGGTACATGGAATATTATTATGCTATAGCTTTTGAGGTAGGCTTTCTTATATATTTCTGAGAATTTTAAAGCTGTTAAAATAATTGCTGAAATTTCCACCTCACTTCCAAAAAACATGCTTTGTTTGTGAGGGGAAGGTGGTGTTACGCAAACTTTGCCCTGGGCAATTGTCTTAAACAGCCATTGAAAGTCAAATACAGAACCAAATTTCTAGTAGTTCCTTAAGAGGCAAACCTTGTCCCCACCCTCCATGGGAAAGGAAGCAGGATCTGTGAAACCCCCGGGTGCTTGCTTCCCTCAGCATTACTGACCTCCAGCCTCCAGTCACCTCTGCCACCGTGATATGGGTAAGGAGCCAGGGTGAGTATGGGGACAGCAAGTACTTGTCTTCAGAGATCATTCTGCTTCTTGGTAGCGGGGTTGACCAGCTTGCAGGGTCTAGCCTGTGTTCAAACACTGCAGGATTTGGCACAGGGCCTTGCAGTGGTGGTGACATCCCTGCGCAGAGCCCCAGTGCCCACCCCAGTCTGGCAGGCAGCACCCCACTTCCCGGCGGGGTGTGCGAGACCAGTGACTGCACAACAGGGCTTAATTGTGTAGTCATTAATAATCAAATTTAATGCTCATATTTTAACTGTCATTGAACTTGCAGTGTATTTTTGTAGCAGGAACTGGTTGGTTAAAAAGATATTTTCAATGCCATCAGGATTTGGACCGCATTACAATTAAACTATTGTACTTCTATAGCCATAGCTTTGCACCGTAGCTAAATAGGTTTAAGTTAGACCATTAACTTAATAAACTGCTTTCTGAGGAGACAAGAAGATTTAATTTCCCTGTTTTATAAAATTAATTTTGTTGTACTATATAAAACCGTGCATACTCTTTACTCCTTATTTACACAAATCTTCTGTTGAGTTCAGTGGAAGTTTTGCTGACAAATTACAAACAAGACTGTATTCAAATAATATTTACATCACACCACACTTTTCCATTATGCAGTTTACCCCTTCCCTTTGTCCCTTTTATGTTTAATTATTAAATAATTTTTAGAACTGAGGGGACTTTAACAATGATGTAGGTACAAATGTTAAGTCCATGTATATGGATGTGTAGATAGCTACACTCATTCACAATTAAAATCTGCACCATAAAAACTTGATTCTAAATATAGACAATTTGTCCCCAAGGGAAAGGAAAATAAAACTCACTGATCTAAGAAAAAACAATAATGCCCTTCTGTCCTCCAAACCTATAATTACTATTCGGTATCTAAAGAATTTAATCATACTTGGTCTTTTTGCCTCCACGGTCATGGACAAATCTCTCACATTTGGATGTCCAAAATGTAGATGAATTTTCAAAGCCTTAAAGTGATTTAAGAGCATTGCCTACAATAAGATCATTGGGGACTGGCACTCTTGAGTCACTTTTGCGGTTCTCACAAGAATATCCTGAATGTATAATTTCACATTGAAGCCAATATGCTCCCTGCAATCCTAAGGGGAGCAATTGACTTTTGGAGAGCTATACACAAGGGATTCTGGTACTACTGTGGCAACTGGCAGAACTGAGTACTAATTCAGATGCTTAATTTTAAATCAAGGTAAATTTAAAAAATCCAGACTTATTTATCTCAAGTCATATTATAAAGCTGCTCCTAGTTAGCTCATCTTGCCTGGGTCATTCTAAAAGTTTGACATCTGGGCGAAGCCAGTGGTCATTGTGGAGAAGCAGATCTAACACAGAGCAATCAACCCACCTGTTTTAGATGTAATCAGGACACAAACTTATATTCTGGAACTGACATGCATTTATATGGAAGAAACATAGCAAAAAAAAAAAAAAAAAGAAAAAGGTAACAGGTTTAGGTTTGAAGCCATTCTTTTCATGGAGACTTACTGCATGCTCCCCAACCTCAAGAATGCTCAACACCTTTGCTGAGCAGGAGGAGACAAACATCACTACCTGTCTTGGGGAATAACACTTGCTTACCAAGCGAGAGAGACACACTGAATGTACTCTGCTTGAGCGTAACTGGTTTTGTTGGATGAATGCAGGTGTGAGTATGTACAAAATTGTAAATGCAAACATATTTAAGAAAATGAAAGTGAAAATTAGAAGTTTCTAAACTGGGTTGGTGAAAGGAAAGGTTGCCCTTGAGCTGTGCTTTGCCTTGGCGTGTTGTGTTTTAATCCATCGTTCTAAGTTGCTTCACCTTTACAGATTTGTAATGCCAGTGCACAAGACTGCAAATTTTACCTAGTAGTTATTTTCTCTGCACCGAAAGAGAAAGGGTACATCTATGCACAAAGGCATAAGAAGGTTGTATCACCGGAGGGCTGCAAAGCTACTTCGAAGCAGTAAGTGGTGAGCAAGTGGGCAGAGGCCCAGGATTTGTTTCACGGTCATTCTGTTACTTTTGGAGGCTTCTTGGGAATGTACCAGTACATTGCCCATCTAGATGATAGGTAATCTGGGCTGGGCAATGTTGCAGTCACATCTGCCTGTAACTGGCCTTGTTCCAATGAGACAGATTCTGCTGAGTTGTGCATGCAGGGCAAGCAGCACAGGGCTGCAGGCTGTTGTCAGCACAGGGCTGGGAACTGAAGAAACTCTTTCCTGCAAGTGACAATAATACCATGGCTCAGTTAAGGGGTGCTTGAAAAACCAGGCACAGCCAAGCGCAAAATAACCTTGCTGATCAAGCAGCTATACCTGTTGGGACCTATTAACTTTTCATCTTGTTAGAGACTATATAGGTGTGTTCAAAAGCTGTTGATTCAGTGTTTCTTTCAGGAAAAAAATAAGCGTAGGCTAAGGGGAAGCTGCTTCTGAAGTTTCAGGCTACTAATGTTGTAGGAAATACTTGTCATTGTTTTGCACAATGTTTCAAAGCCTCCCATTCTTCAGAGGGTGTTCAGTCCAGCTTCCCACCTTTGCATACATGGAATCCCTCTCTTCCCCTCTCTGTGTGGCTGGATGTGCCACAAAGGTTTTAGGGGGTGGAGTGAGATATTGCAGCACAAAATTATTTTCCTCTTTTTGGATGTTTAATGAATTGTGACTTGTGAAATAAAGAGTAAATCTGCTCAACTAGAGCAGATCCAACCAAATTCAGATAAAACTTAAGGTTGTATTAAGTGTCTAAATGGCCGCACAGGCTGTATTAGAGAGACTTCATCTGCTCTCATGTCCATGTCCAGAAGTTAGATGTCTGAGTTGCTAATGCCAGATTGTCTTCATAACAAACGGAGCAGAAGAGAGAACTCAGGAGACCTCTGTGCAGACCTCAGTTAACTGTCTACAGCTGGTCAAACAAATCACCTCTTGGAGATTTCTCTTGGGTATCAAGAGGATCATCTCAGGTAGAGATGTCTAATTTTGAATTGTCTAAACCTGGGCAAGATGAATCCCGTTAGGTAAAAATGCATGGCAAGAAATAGAGCTTGCCTTGAAGAATTTATTTATCTGGGGAAGGCAGGCAAAAGGGCAGCAAAAGGACAGCATAGAGAGGTGGCAGAAATTGGCCCAAATGACCCAGCCCCTCAGTCATTATATGGGAATACAACCTTGCTATCCTGAGGTGAAGTTTTTCACCATTTATCTTGAAACCTTTTCAATCTACTGTATATTATTAATTTTGCCATGCTCCTTCAAACTTCCTTATTAAGTCAGTCTTAAGCAATAGCTGAAAGCTTGAGGGTGGGGAAGGGGAGAAGGAAGGATGATAGGAGACTTCTCACACTTCACAGCCTAATCTGAAAAAAGGAAGTGTGGAAAGTTTTGCAAGATAATCAGACCCTCAAAAAAACTTTCAGCCTGTTTTGCAGACAGTTTCAGAGACCATTTAATGGATGCAGTGAGCCAAACACAGTTCTGCTGAAAACTAGTTCAGCAACGGACTCTATTGCAGCTGCTCTCACTTGTACTGATTTGAAAATAACCAAGCAAACAAGATAATTTTTATTCTTTCTGATTATTTTAGATATATGTTCTATGTCACTGACAATGACAGTGCTGTAAGTGGAAATTCACAATCTATAGTACATGAGTTATAGGTTGAAAATGTGGAAATACCTTTCAGATCACTTGGCACTTTTTCTTTTCTGAATTTCCATTTGCTAAGTGTAGTCAATACGCCTGATAAGCATGAAATATTATTTTAGTTTTGTTTTTTGCATAAATGCAATTGCTTTAGCTGCATCATAGATGGTATGTGAATATGAATAAAAGGAGTCAGTGGACTGTGTTGAGAGTTCTCAACATTAGATGTGTTCCACACTGGGAAAAAAAAAGGAGGGAAAGCAGAAACAAAATGAAAATAGTTTCAAAACCAGGCAATTCACCACCCAACAGGAACATGGGTGAGATGGCAGACTCAAAAGATGAGAATTAGGAATGATTTGTAGAATGAACTAAAAAGCAAGATGTCAATAAAATTTTAAAACATCAACATTCCAGATGTTTACTTAAACAAAATTTAATCTGCGAATCAAGTGAATTTTGCCTCCTTGTTCTAAAATAAGTTTTCTAATGAAAAAAAATTTCAATGTTCTTGTTCATCTTAACTTTCCTCAATCTTTAGTCTCTGGGCTTGACATCTATTTTAAAAAAAGTCTAAAAATAGGACAGTGAAATGTAATGACTTTGAGCAATAATGGCATGACTCAGACTACTTTTTCTTAGAGTCCACTGTCAACTGAAACTCAGGGTGGCGTCTGTTCAGTTTTAATTGCTAATATTAGGCTATCTTTCTTGCAGAACTTTGGTAAAGACAGCTCAAATTTTTGTTCTGTAAATTATGATGCCATATAAACTTTAATTAAAAGAATCCAGATACTCAGCTGCTGTATCTCAGGATTTATTGAAATGAGTTATAGCGAGTCATGATCTCAGACAATGTGACCAGCATGCAAAGATAAGGACGGTCATTTACCTTACTCATGTGAGATAACTCCACAACCATATAACTGACAGCATCTGTAGCTCACTGGCATTAATATATGTAATGATGATAAAACAAAGCCTTTCCACTGCAGCATGGTAAATTTTCAAGTTCTGTTTCCCAAAATGTTGCAGAACCTTTTGCACAGCATAATTCCTGCACTTGAGACCCCACTCAAGGAGGTGTGAGGCTGGTACCACAGTAAGAGGAGCTGTTTCCCAGTCTATTTAGGGAACCACAGGCAACTGGGATTGACTCTGCCATATCTGTGCCAAATGCCTCTGTGGTGTTTTCTGCTCTCTCTCAGAGTGGATGATGTTGGGGTTGCTGCTCAGAGCACCCATGAGCTGTTCAGCATCTGGAAAGTAAGTTACTCGTTCTTAGAAGAATCCCTGAGAAAAGACAGAACCTAAATACTGATTGTCTCCCCTGAGGAGTACATCATTACGGAAGTGCCTGTGGTTCCCACAGGTAAAAAAAAGTGTATGTGTTATCTAAGGGCCTATAGATGTTTGATCAGGTCTGCAGCTTCTCATGCTTTATAGTGAAGTCCTTGAAAAAAGATGTCCAACTGATTATAAACACCAACAGGAGTTTATCTTTATAGTTACTAACATGATAGCAAGTTGAAATACTACTACTTTTTAACCAATCTGATTTAATGTAATTTATCTTTTTCTTTGATGCACACAACTGCTGTTCATTCTGTAAAATGCTCAAAGGGTTAAATTGAAGATGAAATAGAACACAGTAACATGCAGGAGAGCCTCCCCTTCCTTCAAATCATATTTAAATGATAAAAAGCCTTTCTACAGTGTTAGATCCAAACTGTAGATTTCCTGTTACATTTAATAATGTAACCTCATACATAATGATAAAACTTAATTCTTATAAATTCAATTTTTGAAATGATCATAATTATTTATGTTAGAAAATAATTGAAACAATTTATTTTGTTTGTTTGAATATTGTTTAAAGTTGACTATTTTTATGCACAAACATTTTTCTATCTTTTTTTTTCTCAGGACTTTAAAGATTTTCTTTCATGTTAATTCTATTGACTTCATTATTTTTCCCCACATTGCTATTTCTGATTTCATAACCTTACAATTACTTTTTATTTTAAATTTTAGCTGAGGAGAAATTATGTTACATTTCTATGTTAGGGAGCTGTGCCAAAAGCATGTAACAATGAGGAAAATCATGATTTCATATTTAGAAAATGTCAACAGCTTCATTAAATGATACAAGAGCTTCAAAGACATACATATTCAGCAACTACTGAAAGTCTGGGAGTACCATTGCTTTTATTCTCTTTTTTTGTCAAACAGGTACAAGGAAAACTGTAAAGGAAATTAAAAATACCATATAAACAAACATTATTGTTGTTTAAGATTTTTGAACATAACTTTATATGTCTGTGGAATTCATTACTACAGTTGTGCAGACTTTATGCAAGTGAGGAATATTCAAAAGTGAATGTTGGGGAACATTAAAGTAAAACATCTTCAGAGAAATCCTATTCAGAACTTCCTATTTCACCATCACTAACTTTCACCTGGGTGAATCCCTTCCTTATTTGGATTATTTGTATGGCTGTTCTCATGATAATATGATTTTCCTTCCTTTTCCTGAATATCTGAAAAGGGATATCATTTCAGACAACTAGATAGGTTTGACTACTTTTTCTCATTGTTATGTTAGCTTAAGCTGCCTAAACTGAGCCTGATTTATTAAAAAAAACATAGGAACTCAATGTTAAGTGACCAAACCAAACTCTGATTAGAAATGCATATATATATTTAATTCACGAGACAGGATTAAAACACAGATCCACAATGTTGCTTAGGGTATATTTAGCAACAAGTTCTTACTGGTTTTGACAAAAATTAAATATTTAAAAAGGAGTGATACAACCAAGGCATGGAGTTCTCTTGTTCTGATGATGGGACATGACAAACACATTGCTCTTCAAATTACACTAATACCTCTAGAAAATAGAATTATAATTGGTGGAAGTGATATTTCAGCTACTTCTACAAAGAGCAGAATAATGTAATGTGATAAGAACTAATAAACTGCTGAACTACTGCAATCCTCATAAAAACTAACAGTGGGATTGAGAGTATGCACAAGAGCTCAACAAAGCCAGGCAGTCATTGTATGTAGTATCCAAAGGAATTCTCGTCAGTCTGCATCCAACAGTCATGTTTCTCTTTGTGTGGTGAAGATTAACATCTGGCTCCTCTTTCTGCTGACTTTCACATTTCCTTAAACTACTTGTGTCTGTACAGAACATGAAGCTGCTGACTACATCCAGGACAAAAGAGATTCAGAGACTGATCCTAACTTTGTTCTCCTGTAATGGCCTTTTTTCTCTGACTTGAATGTCAATGTTGTGTTTTGTTGTTCTTTTTAAAGTGTGCATATTTTCAGATTTAGCAGGATTAAACCAAAGCAATATCTAATGAGTACTATCATTCAATTTATGTTACAGGTCACTTGAAGATATGAGCATTAGCATGATAATTAAATTTGACTGAGAAATTCAAAGCACATGTACTGCCCAGGTGCATGAACAGATGTGTAGAATAGCAGAAGCATGTATGTAATGCTAGCTTCATGTGCCATGTCTCCACACGGTCTTTAATACCTGAGCTAAGATTATCTTATGTCCAGACTTCCCCCCCCCACCCCCATTTAGTAACCTAGGTAGAAGTGTTCCTGAGAGTGGCCACTGTCTGTGGTATCTTGTAGCCCATATAGCTTTCCGAGGTGGTGATTTTCCACACTTGTAAAAAACAGTTCATTTGCACTGAATATCCTAAAGAAAAAGTGAAACATATCTCTCAAAGTAATCATAGAATCATAAAATGGTTTGAGTTGGAAGAGATGTCAGGACTGTTATTTCCATGTGTCAGCCAGTGTCTTGTCCCATGTACATCACATGCTGAAGATTAACAGTGTGCTTGCATCCTGTGAAACTCCACAATGGAGAGAAAAAAATAATTCCCGTTGTAGTCTGTTCAGTCTGTTCATTAGGGCTGTTGAAGTAGCCCATGACGTTTTTGCTTCTTGTTTTCACTGGGTAGGAATTTAAATAGTGCTGGACTCACCTCAGCTTTGTGACTGTGTGAGGAGTTAGTGGCTCTATGCACTTACTTCAGGTATTTGGGTGTGGTTTATTCAGATATGTCTTATGCTCATTAACGGTGTGTTTTGCAGTTTTCTTACTTGTGATCATGGACTGACTAGTAGGGCTGACTCCTGCCCTTCTCTAGAGAGCTTTTGTTGTCTAAAGTCTTATTGATGGAAAAGTGGTAAGAGAGAGAAGGGAACCAATCTCATATTTTGAAGCACAGAAAGAAGACAGACTTTCATCTCAATTTGAGGGGAAAGCCAATATAAAAATATAAGTAATCATTACAGTCTTCACTTTTTCATTTCAGGATATAAAAAATACATGTTGAAGCCAGTAAGATTAATTAGTATTATAAGATGAGAAACTCAAATGCATGGAGAGTTTTGAGATAAACTGCAAGTCTTTTTCTGCTTTAAAAACTTTCTATGTGTTTGCCCATCTATAGGAAGGCATGCATGAGAAACAGAAAAACACACACATGTATTTGTATATTACATGTGTACTATCTTTAAATTGCCATTTAAGGTTATAATTTCAATTACTTATTCTTTAGTGAACAAAAAGTTGTGAAGGAGATTTTATCTTTTACGTTTGAGTAAAGGCCATCTGTGTGACCTGCCCTACAGCTTGGTCATCTCCCATTGGGGGATCCGTTACCAGCACCATGATAGAGCTGGATCTGAAAAGAGGGCCTGTCCAGGAAGACTATTTGAGGAAAAGGTCAAAATAAGTGACAAACCCACCAATAATAATAGACACATTGATTTATAGTGAATTGTTTATTATTTTTTTTGTATGGATAGAATATTACATTATTATATTATTGTAATTTAAATAAGTTCACTCAGTCATGAGGAGGAATTCTGATAAGTGTAATATCCAATTAGGAAAAAAAAAAATATTTTCTGGATTCTTTATATGTCTGTTTGTCTGCATTTCCTCTGTGCTCAGGAACAGAGGTCTCATTTGGAAAGGAGGGTAGAGGAGGAAAGGAGTAGCAGATGTCTTCAAGCTAGGCTCTGCCTGCTCAGCTGTATGATATCCACCCCTCTTTATCTGTCTGAATTCAGAATTCCCTCATCTAGAAATGAAAAAAATCCTTTGTAGGACAAGTGAGATTGCCAGAGACAGCCTTTTTTGTAAACAGCACCTTATCTGCTCTGCTTTCTCCAGAAGAATAGGAGCCACGCTTAAGTAGAAGTCACTGTGCCTTTGTATGTTTACCATGTCTCTTAGATACATTTAGAAACCATATCCCTGTTGATATGCAGGAATATAAATCTTTAGATAACATTTTGGATCTAAACTAGCCCATAAATGGACCAAATTATGGTTTTTTGGTCTCAAATTTATGAATGCTATTGTTTCAGAATTCCTACATTGAAAGATGCAGGTCTACAAATGTGCAATTTGAAAAATTGTCTGCATGTATTAACTAGTCCTTAGCCATGTAGTCCTATTGTGCAAATGTTGCATAAGATTGTGTGGATTGTAGAGGTAAGCCCTGGTAATTGAATAACAGGTGTGCCAGCTGGAGCCTGAGGTGGGATGCAAGTGTTTGTGGTGCCTGCATGCCTTCTTCCTACATCTGCCTCACTTTCATGAGTAATACAATTCACACACAATTATTTTTTTCTGTTAGAAAAGTTGAACAGTTGGTGCCAGCCTACATAATGGATGGCTATTATAATGCCTTCCTTTTTTATTAACAAAAGCACTCTGAATATTCATAAAAAGTTGACATTATTTCATTAGCTGTTGCAGGTGTATGGGTAAGCCTACTGAAAAGGGTATCATGCTCTCTGTTGGATATCTGCATGAATGTTTCTAAAACATGACTTCCCGCAAGCACAGAGGACTAGATAGCAAGGCAATTAATAGGCACTGAATGTGTATTCCCAGTCT
>NW_010310499.1:45386-52123 GCF_000700745.2 Antrostomus carolinensis
ATTATTACTACTTTCATAAATCTCTGAGATCCTAATCAAGCTCTCCAATAGATAGACTGAAATGTGTGTTTGTCAAATTTGTCAGCCCTTTTGACTTCCTCAATTTTCACAAAGAGCTTTTTATATATTGGATTTTTAACAGTATTACAGAAACAAGAACTTCAGAGTTTATTTCAAAATCAGAGTTGCACTCCAGGAGCTCAAAAATTTCCAGTCATGTTCAAAAAGTAGGAAATTCACCACATTGTAAAGCTGGTGGTTATAACTATTGGTTAATTGTGTCTCCTGAGCAACCTGCAATGTGGGTCACAGCCTGAAATTTCATTTTGTGTTTGCAAAATGTATAGCATGAGAGGTTTCTGGTATATCACAGACCCTCAGGAGTGACATGGATGCTGAGTGTGCATGCGGTGCAGCTGCATGGATCAAGCAGATCGCAGGTGCTAAGCTGCCAAGAAGGCAGGAGGTAGATATAAGTGGTGATGATGGGCTGGAACCCCTAATAATTTCTTGCTTGTGCTCTACCACCACTTTTCTATGCTGTTATAAGGCAATCAAAAAGTAATAATAAGGTTTAATGGACAGCTTTGGCCTGATGACATTTTTGGAATGATATAAATAGGTTGAGAGCTTGGAGAGCTTGTGATGAGAGAGTTAAGATGTGCAAAAATCATCTTGTGTTGGGCTCATGGAAGAGATATTAGACAGAAAATCCATAAATCTGTGCTTTATTGAGCATTAATCAGTCTGGGGACCTGATGCATATAAGCAAATGCCCTGATTTTCCCGTGAGCTTCAGGGTTACGCTTTCAAGAATAATAACTACTTTCTGAATTTTTGCCTCCTACCCCAAGAGAGTCTTCTGCTCTCTGGCCATACAGGCATTGCTTCCAGCCTCAAATACACCCTAACTCTGTCATATCCTATACTGAAAAAGAGGGTGCTCATATTAAAAATGAAATAAAAATTACATGGTAAAGATGAATCATCAGATTTTTTTTTCTAAATTCTGTGCTTTACAATAAAACTCCAGCAGCTGAGTTTTGTGGTTTTGGCCATTATTTCCAAGTCTCTATGTTAGTTTTTATCCATTGCTTTTCATCTCCACATGGATTAGCAGTTGCCTGTGAACTTCCAGTCTGCAGATCCACAGAACATGTTGTAAGAGCTGCAAATCGATAGAAAGCAGCTGCTTAGCATCCCTACATCTCCCTACACAGAGTGACACATGCATGGTCCATCACTGGGGGGGGTGAAGCAAATATGTAAAGGGAGCGTAGTAATGCTGAACATTTGTTCTACCTTCCTTGTTCTTGACCAGAGTTCAATGATTCCATAAAACTGGAAAACTGCTATAACAATGATCCAGCAGTAATAATTTGCAAGAAGTAGACCCAGAACATTTTTTACATGTACTCTTCCCATGAACTAAAGAGCCAGATCTCTTATTATGGAAATTCATTGTTCCCATGCCCCTCTGTAAGTTGACTTGCTACTATGAAGGGCAGGCCTACTTCTAAACTCAGTATGACTGTGGCTGTTAAAAAAAACCCCAAAAAACCCACACACATACACACGCACACATGTATAACAGAACTAAGATTTAATCCCAGCTCTATCTTAACTAGCTTTATATAAACTCTCAGTTATTTTAGCTGTAAAATTGGTGAACGGTTATTATCCCTGAACATATGAAGCCTTTTTGCATATTAATAGCAGTGAGCAGCAGGGAAATACTAGGATCAGTCAGTGGACTTGCTGGGACCACAAATTGCAGTGTCTGGGTCCAGGGTTAGCTGGGATTCGTAGCCAACTACTACTGCAGGGACTGGGACAGGAGCCATGTCTTCCTAGGGTAGATTCATAATCTGTATTTTTTCCCACTGCAGGTTGCAAAAGCCATAATTTTAAACAGAATAGGCAGCTGTGCTCCACACACGGACTGGGGTTGGGGTTGAAGTGAGACTGTATAATTAGTTCAGTTCTGGAGTTTTTTGCATTGTGGTGGTTCTGCAATTTGTATAAACAAAGCTTTTTAAATGAAGGTTTTAGGAAACAACAAATATATTTTTTTCTAATAAGTGAAGCCAACTTAGACCTTCTTTAAATATTTTTGGGAAGAAGGGTTGACAGATATTTTGTGGAGGCACTCTACTATTTCATAACAAACATGTTCTCATTTACTAGAACTCTCCACATTTCTTACTCATTAGGCCAGATTCCAGTACTCTGTTCCTTAACTCTCATATAGGTACAAAAGTGGAGAGGAATAAAAAGCCCAATATATATATATATTTTTTTTTGTGTTGAAGGCACTGACTTTAAAAACCATGAAAGTGCAACTAGTCATCAGGTGTAAGTGGGCTTGGCTGCTTTTGACTCCACTGCAGCTGCATTGATTGACACAACCTAAAGACTCGAGTCTATTTTTTTTTTTTTTTAAATATATATATATATATATATTTCTCTCATAGTTTTGAAAGCAAAACTACTGTTCAAATCTTTCTTTTAAAACAAAGAATGCATGTAAAACATGTCCTCTATGTTCATCAGATATACTGCTGAATTTGATAGTCCTATCATTTGTAAGCTACATATATTGTTGCTTTAATGCATTCCCTCACTACTTTGATAAAAGCCTTAAGATGTTGCCACTAGTCCTTTGATGTTTCCTTCTGATGTTACAGTACCTCTTTTTTTTCTTCTCTTCCAAAAAATCTGTTTTGCATAAACATGAGCAGGCAAGACATTTCTAGTTAAGCAAAAAACCATCAAGTTCTCTGAATAAAAAGACAAAATGAGAAGGTATGTCCATATTTTTATATACTCTTGTCAAGCCCTTATAGATGAAAAATTAACCTGCATGAGTGTTTACATTGCAAGTATATTAGAGCAAACCTATTTCACTAGCTCAAAAAAAAAAAAAAAAAAAAAGAGAAAAACAGTGCAGTGAATGTTCTTGTGATGCAACAATTTCTTTCTTAATAGGCTGTTATAGGAACTCTGGGAGAATAAAACTTATACTGATGAGATAATACTTGCATGTCTAGTCTTTTCCATAAAATGTCTATCTGTTAGCACAGATTAATTGTTTATCATGCAACAGAAAAGACGGAATTTTTATGTTTAGCTTCAAAGCCATATGTCCTATCTTTAAAAATAAAATTGCTTAGGCTGTTATTTTACTGAGAATAAGCAAGGATTAGAAGTAGTACTAGAAGAAGAAGAAGAAGAAAAAGAAGAAGAAGAAGAAGGAGATGATTCAACTAAAGGTCTCAGTGAAGAGCAGGTGCCATTGTCACAATGGAACTGAAATATTCCTTGCCCTAGTGATTTTCTGAGATGAAAAAGATACAATAATAGCAATAAATAAATATTAGTATTCACATTTGTCAAGGAAAATAGATTAACTGTTTTGCTCAAGGCCACATAGGGAAAATGTAGCAAGAGCAGGGACTGAATACACAGAACTCCTGAGTGCCAGTTCACTGTAATTTAAATCACTAGTAAGTGTTGTAGAAAGAGTGATTTTCCTATGAATGGCATGACTGTTTTGCTGCATTCAGGAAGAACCCAGTGTAGTGGAGCCACAACATGGTCTGGTGATTAAAGAATGTTAACTTAAGCCAAGAAATGCTGGTTTGTCATCTTGCTTCCTCCAAGACATACATGTCCTTTGGCTAGTCAAAATTTTTACTGTTTTCAAGAGCAGAAGTTGAGATCTCATAATACATTCTAGCTATAAATAGAAAATTGCAAATCCTTTTAAAAGATTTTTATGATCAATTCTCAATAATGTAAATAGGCATAAAATGTGACTGTCACAAAACCAAAGAATGGTATGCTTCTGAAGGACTTCTTTCACAGCTCACTAATGCAGGATGCCCTTGACAATTACTGCTTAAAGATTAGTTCTACAAACAATTGTCCATGTGAGTATTCCTCTGAAATCAGTGAAAGCCTTTGGTAGGATAAAATGGGAAACGTGTAGGTAGTTGCAGGATCAGGGACTAGAAAAGTATTAGCAAGGATAAGGACATTCTTGTAGCAGTAAGCAGTGATTAAACACAAACAAACAATCCCCTGCACTCTCACTTCCCCACCCCCACCCCTGAGGAAATGGAAGCAGGTAGAGACAAAGTAAGCTCCTAATTAGCTAACAGAAAAATTGCAAATTGGAAATAAGTAGGTTAAATAAAAACTATTTGATTGTGGAATCAAAACCTCTGCAACCACAAAAAGTTCTAGAGAAGCAGAAAAATGGAAGGAACTAAGTGATTCTTGAGAATTAATATTAGTTAAACACATTTATTTCTTCATCCTACCTCAAGTCAACTACTGCTTTTGTGTTCACCTTTTGTCTTCCCTGTGTTGTTGAAGTTATTGAGTTTGGACTTGCAACGATGGAGACATGGTCTTCAACTTCCATTGCTCACTAGTAGAGAAGGTCACAACCCTGAAAGGTTCCTTTTTTTCGTAATCTGCAATACTCTGTGTATTCTATTTTGATACTGGTTGATTTTATTGCACAGCTGCAAAACAGAATCTGTAATTTATGCCACATTATTCAGAGTGAATTATATCTGTATATGAAGGCTTATATGTAGACTGAAATTTCTTGCTGCTGTGCAGGCCACTTCTTGCTGTAATCCACTGTTTTCACCTTCTTAGCAGCGTTTCTGTTTTTCTTACTTTCTCCACACATTTTCTTTAGAGACATTGTCCAGATCTGAAGCATATAGTAAAAAGACTCAGAATTTTAGTGTATAGCAGTCTCTGGTACCATGAATCATTTTAACTTGTCTTGCTTCTATGCAAAGACTTTTATCTGTACCTGTCACATCAAGGGAATCCCAGAGTATCTTCTACCAGACCTCCCAGATGGTGGGCTTTAAAACTAGGTTTAGGAAACTAATAGTCATGTTCATCTCCCTTGTAACACACACTTCTTATTATTGAGATCTAAATGCTAGGACTACTGGACACCCAGTACACTGAAATTGAGATTGTGTACTGGAATTGGGAGAAGAAATGTTTATTATGGAATTTTCTGTGGCTTTTACTGAATCCTCAGCCAAAAAACCCTAAATCAAACCAAACCAAAAAACCATGGTCCCCCACTTCTCAGTATTTGAAGTGCGGGTAGTAACCAAATCAGCTGTCACCCAGGGCTGCTCTTCCATGTGACACCTTTCCCCGTCCATCCATGGCAGTTTTTGCACAGTGGACACACACCTTGCACACTTAGACATGAAATCTGTTTCAAATAATTTTCTGTGTACATCCTCTAAACAGTGAAACTGCAGTGCTGGTACTGCCTTCTCATCTATGAGGGTGGATAGACTGGCATATGTTTTAATGAAGCAGTTAAAGCTTTGATTATTTGGTTATTCACTGTCTGGTCCAAATTTTACCAACTTGAAGAAAACCCTAGTAACAAAACAACTCAGTCTACTTTGGAACCTGAAGATAATCAAAAGTCTGGTGGGGATTAGCGGTATTTCTTGTTTTGCTGGTAGTCCCTTGCATGATCCCCAGCCCATGCTGGCAGGGGGCTTTCTAGCTGGTGTACTCCCGTGGTCTCTTCAGCTTTCAGGTATAACATCAAGACCCTTTGTTCTGTGCAAATACAGAAACTGAGTTAACCAGGATTTTCTGCATCCAAGCTTGTTTTTATGTTGAACACATTCTATTTCTTTGTTTTGTTTAATAGTTAAATATTTTCTTCTGCCAAACTGGGAACTCCAAAAACGTTGTTTATTATGGCAACATAGCTTCCTGCTACTTACTGCCAGGATCAGTTTTAGACTTGGCACCTAAGTAAATTATCCACTAGAAAATTGGAATATGATCTAAATCTTGTCTTATTATGTTCTAACATTCTCAGGTTGTTTTTGTTTTGCCTACTTGCCACCTTGTGTAATTGCCTTATCTTGATTTTCCTTTTCTTCTTTTAAGATTATTTAGTTTTCATTGTGATGACAAGCTTGTCTTTCCTTTCTTTCACAGTTTTATTCTTCCTGTTTTCTTGGTGAAGGGCTTTATTTTTGTTTTCAAGTATTCTGTCTAGGAATACGGGGATACTCAAAATGTCTTCTAAGTATAAACTGAAATTAATATTCTTTATATCGCTCAGTCTTCTGGAAGCTTTTATCAAGCTCTGATTTTTTTCTGCTTACATTATCAGTCTAATCTAGCCAGTTGGTCTAACTTTTCTAATTTTTCTTAGTCATAGTGTTATCCTCTTTCATAATCGTGTTAAGCCCAGTTCTCTTTTTGTGCCTGTTTATCCTGAGTCAGCATTTCCTTCTCTTCCCACTACTCTGACCATTGCCTCAAAGCTCTCTAGCTCTCCAGGAAGATAATGCCATCTGCAAATCTCAGGTGACTTGAGTATTCTCAGCTGATACTGCTGTGCTTAGTTTCTCATCCAAGGTTTACAGAGACCTTTGTGCAGGAGAAAAGGGAGTTGGTGATATAATTGAAAAGGATCTTTTCACTTAACTTGTCAAATGTAAATTTCAACTCAACTTCACTCGAAATGCTTTTGAAGAGAGAAAAAACTACAATAATGTAAAGTGTAACTTTGGAAGTGAAAATGAAACTTTAGTAGTTGACATGAAAATCTTGCTTCAGGAATTGAAATTGTGGGTTAAATTTAGCTGGACTGGAGACTTGTGGATTAATGTGACAAGCTAAATGCTTCAGCTGGAGATCCAGCTGTGGGGAGGGACAGC
>NW_010310499.1:52155-72061 GCF_000700745.2 Antrostomus carolinensis
GTAATCTTTAGGGAAGGATATACTTGTCTGTTACAGACACCATCCTGACTATAACAGTGAGCTGTGCACTTGTGCAGCTGTGGTCAAAGGTGGGATAAGGCAAGCAAACAGCTGAGAGACCAGCATGGCTGCAGTGTGAGGCCGCATTTAGCTATGCTGTCTTTTCTATCAGTTTTCTGTAAGAAAGCAAGCATTTATGCATCTGTTTATTCAGTGGGATGATCCTGAGGGCCACCAATGTAAGGAAAAAAACTTGACTGAAAAAAATAAGGGTGTTACCAAAAAGTAACTGTCTTACATATATGCTCCACATACAGCTAAGGAAAAGGTGGTGAGCCTAAGTAAATTTCAGTAACCTACGTTATTAAACAACTTTGAAATAGTGCTGGATAAACAAGGACTGTGAACTGGGTTGAGAGTAACTCTAGTGTTTGATGTTAAAGATAATAAGCTCATTCTCAATTATAATAATCAAAGACTGTAATAGGAAGAGTTCTGCCTCTGTGTTTAGTCTTTCTGGCCTTTTGAATGGCAGCAGTGATGTCAGACTCACAAAATGATTGAAGGAAACAGCTAACGTGGACATACTATTATGCTATTGATTTCTTTCAGTGCATTTAAGACACAGATAGAAAGTTTAATAATGCATTTAAGACACAGATAGAAAGTTTCTTTCCTTAAAAGTGCTGTATCATTTCTTCTTCCTTAACTGAAATTTCATCCCGGGTTAAGGAAATACCCTTATGAACCACTTCTCCTTTCCCTCAAACCAACTGGATATACACAAACAGCAACGTACTTCATTCATGGCCAGATTTGTTTGCCCTGCTGTGTTTGGGTACCTGGGCTCAGGGGTGATGTGTAGAGATGATAAAACTGATAGAAATCCAGCTGCTGCCGCTGGTAGGTAACTATGCTGGCAAACCATTGTTTCTGCACTTTAACCGCGTGATGAAAATCAGTCTAATTGGTTCTTGCTTTACTTTGCATGTGTGACAGAATTGGAATTTTATCTGCCATCTTCTTAAGGCAGACCAAAGAGAGTACCATTTACCTTTTTTTCAGTAACATGGTCTACTGATTATGCTGATAAATGTTAATTAACTCACTTGATAACTAAATAAATTTGTTGATAATAAACTCTCTTACTAAATCTCAGTGTTAACATTAACAGCACACCACTTTGTTGCAGTACAAACACTACGATGTGTTTTCTTTCTGAAAGTTCTGTGGCAACACACTGAAGACTCTAAAATACTGTTATAATTATTAAATATTCTTTCAACTAAAAAAAATAATTTTGGGGCAGAAGGATTTCACACAAGTATATAGCTATAACAATAATTTTTCTAGGAAATCCTAACTTAACTTATTTTTAACTTGTACATTTCTTTCCACATTGTGCTTGAAAGACTTGTTCTACAAAATACAGCTTATAATTAATGCTCTTAATAATGACTTACCAGTAGTAATCTTTGATTCCATATTCACACAGAACTCTGATTTAAGTGAAGAGGGAGTTTCTCTTGATTAATCCCAGTAAAATCAAATATCTTTTGTTAATTAACATGTTTTCATTTACTGGATGTTGGCTGAAAACTGTCGAGTGGTTTGAACTTACCCTAATATCACTCCTCCAGCTCCTATTTTGTAGTGTCTACTAAGTGCACAAATGTTTGTTGTACCTGAATTGAAATGTAAATGCTGTAAAGTACAACTCTAACACTGAAGGACATATACTTGTTTCTGCTAGGCTGCCTTTTGATTCTATTTATTGTGTTTTTATAACAGTTCTTGTTCTAAAGGCTTTTAAAGGCTGATTTCAGAATTTATGTAATTATAAAGGGAACTTAATTTTGATCTATTGTACATTAGAATTGGTACTTATTTCTTCTTTTTTTTTTTTTTTTTTTTGCTAATTGAGTTACTGCTGAATTGAACATGTTGTGAACTAAGATTAGTTTAAATACATATTAAAAGGCAAGACTGCTTACTCAGTTCAGTACTGAAAGTACCAATTATGCTATTTTTGTGAGATTTCCAGTCAACTGCAGAGTACAGCAAAACTTGTTTGAAGCTTTGTACTATGTAAGTGTTCTCTGAATGAATTCTCTGCTTCCATTCTCCTCTGCAGCAGATATTTGTTGGTGTTAGGCTGAAAAGTATCATTTCAGACTCAAGCAGGCAAAACTATAGTTCAGAAAAGACTCCTCAAAATAAATTATACAATTTTAAGTAAAAATTTATATTTATTTGGTGTTTTTTCAATAACAGCTGGGCTCTTTATTTAACTCTTATTTGTAAGTATAGTGGCAAATATAAATCCTATGAAATTATTAAAATACTTCAAGGACCACATTACTGCACTGTAAATCCACTGGTACTACTCTCAGAACATAAGAGGAAGTGTATTGCTGAAAGAATATACTCATTTGTAGCTGGTGTTCGAGTACTGAAGGTAACGTTTGCTGAGCCCATGAACAGCACGTCATCAGCATCCTGAAGCATGAACGTACTCAGACTCATTGCAGCTTACAGACATAAAACATATTTGAACACAAAATGGAATAGGTGGATTTAAGAAATTCTAATAACTGATATGAAATATTTTTTGTTACTTTTTTCTCATATAGCTCTCCTTGATGTGCCATTCCTGGTTTTGACGGAAATGTCACCTACTGCTGTCAGCTAACCCAATCTGCTCCTCTTGTGTGCAAGCACACTTTGTGTCCAGATCCTAACCTGGCTCAAAATGATGTTACTGCCTTGATTTCACAAAAAAACATATTGTGAAGCTGAATCTAAGAGGCCTACTTTGAAAGCTTCTCCCCTTGCCCTCTTTGTCATTCTGTGTCTGAGGCAAGCAATAGAAGGCACATTCCTTAGGCTGAGACTGGTTTTGCCTGTGTCTTTATAGAAGCTATAACCCTTCACAGACTTAAAATTACTTGTCCAACAGATTAGCTTCCTTGATGAGACCACCTCACCAAACCACCTTATGCCACTGGCTTTGTTTCCTCCATTTTTGCAGAGCATGGGCTGGGGAGCGCATACCTCAGTACAGTTTGTTTTCAAAATGAGGGAAGACTGCAAAAAGGGGTTAGTAATAAGCAGTGCTGTCATCTGGTGGTGAAATTGTTACCACTTTTAACAAACTGTGCTTTTCAACCAATGGCTTTCAATTTTTTGAGGAAGTTGATGTAGTTGCCTTGGCATACAGTCATGATTCTATGATATTAGAAGTAGGCAAAACCGGTGGTTTTGTACACAATCACTAAACCTTTTTGAACTTACACTATTTTTACAGAAAAATAGCACACTAGATTAGGCTTACTGTGTTCAGGTTTTGTCTTTTTCTTCTTTAGCTTGTGCTGCCAAAAATGACGAAGTGTTTGGAAATTGCATTATAAATGTTATTGTTTGTGTGCAAGCATTACTTGTCCAATGGAATGAAGAAGTAAGGACAAAAAGATGTACCTCTTCCTCAGAAATATCAGAATACTCAAATTTTAAAGTACTATTTTCTTCCTCTTACAGTTTCACCATCAGTACTTTTTTCAACATAATATTTGATGTCTACATCCTTACATACCAGGAAAGTACGCTTTTCAGATCTAGCTTCTAGGATTGTTTTGCTGTCTGTAACCAAACAGGAGGGCTATTGCTGCCATCATTGCATCTCAAATGATGCAAACAATAAGAAACTTATTACTTCTTACTCTCTCTTCATACTTTTTAAGGCTGAATTCTCTCTGAATTCTCTTAACCTTTAAAGAGAGATACAAGTGAGAAAATGCTGTCACATAAAACAATTAGAAATCAAAGAACAAATCATAGTCTTTCAAAACTAATCAGGAATTTATTAAAGTAGCCACCACACCAGTGATCTTTCTTCTTTTGATTCATTGATTTGGAAGTTCAGCTACCTGCCTTTCTCATCTATGCCTAAAGGTAGTAGATATACCTACTAGTTGTCTCCAATGTTAGACCTGAATTCCAGACTTTACCTATGGTAACAAAATAGACTATAATGATATGATATGATTCTATGAATAATGAAAAAGCTTCCAGATATGAAAGTCTGTATTTTAATGTCAGCACTTTTAACTATTTATCTTCAGATGAAAGCACTCAGAAAAGACAAAAGATGACTGTATTAAGGAAGATCTTTATAGTGTATTTTGTTACCATAGGTAAAGTCTGGAATTCCTGATTTAGGAATTTTAAAGTCTGATTATTCCTGATCCCTGAGTCAGCCTGTGAAATATGAATCCTGTATCTTGGAGTAGATTTCTTTTTGATGTATGATATTTGTCAGAAAACCTTGAATGTCTGAATAAAATACATCATTCTAGTTACAGATTTGCCATGCTGCAACTATAATTTTTATGGATCTGTACTAGTTGTTGAAGTTGACAAACACAGAACTTTTAATGCTGCCATTTTGTTTCTTCTACAGGGACCAAACAAACTGCACAGGTGGAAGTTCATTAGCAGACTACTTCTAACTAAAAATCAGATGATTGTACTTTCCATATTCAAAGCTAATTTCCCTTGAATATGTGTGTGATACTCCAATTTCCATTTAATAGCATCTTATTAGCTGACCTAATTTGAACGACTTCTGGAGATAGGGATGAGTAGTTAAGTAAAGGTGTCAGGACCTAGCTCTTTAAACGTAGCCAGCTGTACAAAAAGTTTCACTCCATTCTTCAAATGCAAGAGTCACATTCACTGTCCCTTAGTAACACCAACAGTAAAGAGGAACTGGAACAGTAAAGATTTGTTATATTCACAGATCTCATGAATCAATTAAATTATGGACAGGGTCACTGTACAGAGTTGAAGTAAGGATATTACCCAGGTTTCATAATTTGATTTCAGTCCATTGTTACACTTGTGTGGCCTATTAACTGTAGTGGTTGATTTTATTCACAGTTTAGATCTAAAGCTTAAATTCTAACTTAAATAATGGGAATAGTTTTGCAAAAATGCTTCCTGTAGTTTGCTTGGCTTACCTTTATAGGCTGTTTTTATAATGCAGTGTTAAAATCTTGAGTCTTTTCTGCCAGTGAAGACCAGAAAGTCATTGAGACTCATTGTTATTTTAAAACATGACAAGCTGGCCTACGACCTTAAGGGTCATTTCTTCAGAAGTAAAGCTGGTGATGGGCAAGGAGCCATCAGAGCTGTGTGTATCTTAACTGCAGGAGTTCAATTAAGAAGCCAAAAGTATCTCAGGTATACTGGTGCAAATGGAAGTGCTTGCTTTGATAATGTCTCTGTAGCTGTTCAGTGCAGTCAGTTGGCTTCCCCCAACTCATTTCTGATTGCGCAAGGAGGTTAGCACAGAGGAATACCTGAAAGGACCGAGCTCCATCAGTGCTCAGTGAGTGCTAGAGAACATCACAATGGGGAAATGCTATCAAAATCCCTGCATCTGCATGGGGATTTGACAGGAAATGGTGAGCTGTAAGACCTGCCTCTGACAGCCACAGCCTTGAGAGCTCTGCTGCCTTTCTCTCCCTGAGAGAAATGCTGTTCTGCTGCCTACACTGTGCAGAGAAAGTTTCCTTACCCAGCACTGGTTTCTGCAAAGTCTGTTCTGCAGTTCTTTTGCTCCCACATTCCTCTGGCTTTTCATAATTGTTGGCAGTGTGATGGAGAATTTCTGATTGCTCCCATCCTTCCCCACATTTATAATTATCAGCTATTTTTAGACGTTGAGATACCAAAATACAGAAGCAGTAGTCATTGTTGAAGACATAGTTTTTGTCAAAGAACTTTAAAATGTTTCTTCTTCAGTCTCTTCACCCTTGAAAGAGCATTCACAAGTTCATGATGAATATGATGTCAAAGGTTAAATAAGATAAAAAATAGTGCATTAGTCACATGAGAGTTTTTTCTTAACTTGAAAGCTACTGTAAGGCATCAACTAAACATAGCTGTGAGTTGCCAGACTGGATGTCTTTTGCTTTATATTCACTCTTCATGCATATTAATAGGAAGGTCTCATCTAGCCAGATCAAAGTTCCAATAAGAAAAATATTCACATTTAAAAATTAATTACTGTGTTTAGCTTAAGTAATTAATTGACACAATCACACATGCTTTTACAAACTAAACATTAAAGAGAACAGCTACATTATTTGGTGATAGTTTGTAAGATAGAACAGAAGTGTATAATTGCTAAGTTAAATTGAAATTTCATTTTATTATGAAATAATTTCACAAATACGCTTTTCTCTAAAAGTTTAATAGAAAGAGCAGGACAAACAGCTGATGTTCATTTGTAATAGAAGTTAAAAAGAATTATTTCATCACTAAAAATGCTTTTTTCCTAACCCTTAAAATCCATTTGAAAGTCCTCAGAAATAGAACTAAAACAGTCTGTGTTGTGACTATGTTTCTTATCTTAAAATGGAATTAGACTTTTTGCCTACTTACAGAACATTTTAATAATTAAAAAGTTCATAATTAGATGCTTTTTTTTCTGGTACAGTGGTCTAAAAGAACATGAAGCCCCATAACTCAAACAGTTTCAGAGAGGTGTTGTGTTCAGGACTAATGATAAATGATGTGATCCCATCAGGGTGAGAAAACTATTAAAAAACTGGGACAAATTAACATCCAGCATAAATGAAAAACTGTAATAAATTCTACTGATTTCTGTCCAGTATACTATGATCATATTTAAGCATATTATTTTGTAGCAAATGTGTAAACATTTATTAAATTCAGAGTGAATTTTCATCAAAGAAAAAGTTCCTATTATAATAGCCAGTTCTCAGATTCAAAAATCCATAAAAGTTAAACACAAAAAGGGCTATTAGACCAATGATTCTAAAATTCCTTTGAAATCACAGGATTTTGTATTCCATTCTGTTATTATCCTAGTACTCAGCTTTGAGTCCAAGAATGTGTTTGATAAAAGTATATCTTGGATTTGGTCAATGCATCTCTTCCAGAAAGCCATCGACCCTGTTTGAAGAAAGCAGCGGTTAAAGTATTTCACTGTTTACTGACATAGTTTCCAGAAGGATCTTGCCTAACCAGCTTGTGGCTGGTGACTCTTAACCATGCTTTCTATGCTAGCTGAAAGCCCCTGTCACATTCACAATTTCTACAAAAATTTCACTAATTTCAATTTGACAGCAAGAATACAGCTGAGTTTCTTTAAACTTTCATTGAAATGCCCTTTTCTTAGTCTTCAGTTATTTCCATAGTTCCCATCTGCATCCTTTCATTTTTTTCAAAAGTGTTTTAAAAATGTTTAGAGTAGAAATATTTTTAGGTTTCCATTGTTGTTCTCTCCTGAGCCATAAATAAAAGCAGAGTAAAGCCAGGCTCCTATTCACTACTTCTTTATGACATTTTCCTTTTCTTGCTATAGCATCGCCTGGATACTCCTGCTGAGTTGCTGGTTCATTAGGACACCAAATTCTTCACAGACTCATTGCTTCCAGTGTTTTCTCCATTGTTGCATCCTGTATTTCTTCCTCCAGCATATGCAGATGTGTATTTGGCTGACTGGGAGCACATTTTCTTTCAATAGGATCACTACTCTAGAAAATATTTATTATTTTAAGTTGGGGTTTTTTTTTTTTCGGTTTTATTATAACAACAGGACATTCTTTGAGGACTATAACCTGTTAGGGAGGGATGGAATCCATCTGTCTAGAAGAGCCAAGGGAATCTTTTTGGAGCAGGTTGGCAAACTTGGTGTGGTGGGCTTTAAAATTAGTGACTTGAGATGTGGGACCCAAAATGGTAATGCTTGTGCCATCGTATCCAACTGGGGAATAAGCCAGGCCAACCAAAGCAGCAACAAATATTCCTTAGCTGCCTCCCATGATGAGAAATGGAAGGCCAACCATCTCAAAGGTGTGTATGGTTATGGTGGATCCATTGCAGTGGTGGTCTTCTACAGGTCACCTGACCAGGAGGGAGGTGATTCTACCCCTCTACTGTGCTCTGTTGAGACCTCCACCTAGAGTACTGTGTCCATTTTTGGGGCCCCCAACATTAGAAGGACATGGACCTACTGGAGTGAGTCCAGAGGAGGCCACGAGGATGATCAGAGGGCTGGAGCACCTTTCCTATCGACAGACTGAGAGAGATTAGGCCGTTCAGCCTTGAAAAGAGAAGGCTCTTGGGGGGTCTTATAGGGACCTTCCAGTACCTGAAGGGGCCTACAAGAAAGCTGGGGAGGGACTTTTTTTTTTTTACAAGGGTAGGTAGTGATAGGATGGGGGGTAATGGCTTCAAACTGGAAGAGGGGGGATTTATATTAGATGCTAGGAAGAAACTCTTCACTGTGAGGGTGGTCAGACACTGGAACAGGTTTCCCAGAGACGGTGTGGATGCCACCTCCCTGGAAGTGTTCAAGGCCAGGCTGGATGAGGCTTTGAGCAACCTGGTCTAGTGGAAGGTGTCCCTGCTCATGGCAGGGGGGGTGGGACTAAATTATAATTAAGGTTCCTTCCAACCCAAATCATTTTATGATTCTATGATTCATTATTCTCAAATCACTGAGGGAAATTTTGAGTAGTATAAGACTGAAGAGCCCCCCTTTCTGATGCTGAGCCTTTGCTGATTACTTTCTTATGCATGCTCGTTAGCCAATTCTTAATCCAGTTAAAACATGCTTTATTGATATTGTGTAGTGCTATGTTTTTAATTAGAATATTGAATGATACTAGGTCAAAAGGCACAAAAAAGTTGAAGTGTATTATACCTACATCGTTACCTTCAGCAACCTAACTTGAAATCTCATCAAAGAACAGAAGTAGATTTGTTTGACAAGGCTTATTTTGCACAGAACTATGTTGACTAACATTAATTATATTCCTATGTTTTAATAATTTATTAATTGAATGTCTTTTCAGTTTTCCTATTATTTCTTCCAGGACTGATGTTGGGCTAAGCAGCCTGGGAATACAGGTATCACCTGCTTGCCCTTAGTGGAATACCAATATAAGATGTAGCACTGCTTCTTACTAGAATAGCATTGACATTGTTCATGCCTCCTTTAGGTCTCCTAAATATGCCCTCTTTCTTACTTTTGTCGTCCTAGCTGTTCTTTTACAGATGGAAAAATAATCTCATCAGCAAATGTGGAAGTAAAATAGTTTATGTAAATAAACTACCGAAGGCCTAGTTATGCTATTGTGCAATATATTAGAAATGAAAGTAAATTTAGTGTGAATGTGGGAAAATAAGTTACACAACTCTGCCTCAGTGTTACAACATGATGATAGGTGCTTGAATTAGAAAATGAAATTGAAGAAGCATCTGTAATACTGAAAGGCTGTTATGTTCTTATTCTTGGAACTGGCTTGTCAGTGAGATATAAAATAGAAATAGGTACAGTCAGTCACATGTGCATTGGGATCTTTTCTGGATTACAAAATCCATATTAAAGTGTTCATATCTGTTCTAGCTTTGTTCTGGTGGAATTATAATATCTGGGCTGGACGCTTTTGGCTCCCTGCATACTTGATGTTTCTAGTTATGAATAGGCTTTCATTTCATCATGATTAGGAAAGCCAAGTAATAGACAAAAGCAGTGTCTAGGAGGGAGTGGATAATCTATTTACTGTTGAATTTTATGTTGTCCTTCATTCCTCAAATAATCTGAAATAATTAGCATTTAAAGTACACGACTACAGCTGCTGCAAGAGAATGCCTGGGAGGAGAACCATTGCTTCACCTGCACAAATTTGTCACCTTATTAAATACTGCACATGCGATAGGCAAAAGAGCCTATATAACTTTAGGAACAGGAAGGGTCACGTCACTGACTATACCGAGAGCTAGAGCAGTAGGACAACACTAAATCCTGGGCTGTGTCCAAGGCTTGTCTGGGTCAAGACCTGGATTGTCTGGTGGTTACTGGGTGCCCATTTCTGCCTGGGATTCCCAGAAATCAGGCATATCAGTAAGCAAGGTCATCCATTTAAAAAAAAATGAAAAAATAAGGCAGAGAGACATTTAATAGAAAATGATCTGCTGAGAGGTAGAAGATATGCTTTATTAAATCACAATGCTTAATTTGTGTCAATACTTTTGTTAAAGTGGTATGGAGTAGATTTCATGTTTGGATTCTAATTTAAGAAACTGCTTGATTGTCTAACTTTCAATATGAGCTTAAGTCTTACCGAAGCTGAAGAAGTAAATGCATAATCAGCTGAATTATTTGGGATGGTTTTGCATGTATCCTTACACATGATAAAACAGAGCCTAAATTAACAGTATGTTATACACTTTCTAAAACTAATACAGGGATCTTAGTTAAGACAAGTTATACAATGATTTACTTAAAATCCCAAATATGCGTATAGTTTTTAAAACCTTACATGATATGCATACCTTCCTAACATAAAACAGGGGAAAATCTAAACAGTGTATTTAAGATTTTATATCAATATTTTTATGGAATATTATTTAATAACTTTAAGGCTTACATCAAAATAATGAATATTATATTCATTACTACGTGGCTTAATCCTTTTTATATGACTAGAAAATTAGTTTAAAGAAACAAAATTAAAATAATTCTAGACATGTCACCATAACATGATTAAAAATAAACTAGGTACTGCAATATTGTACAAAAATATAGCTACTTTAAATGCAAACCCCTCTTATAGGCTATTTTTCTCCGCTTATGTATGTTAGGGGAATTAAAAAGAAGTTTGTTTAAATGACTGATTTTTTTTTCAGAAAAAAGGCTGTAAAGCAAGTCTTGCTATTATTTAACAAATATTAATCATGCTTACACAGAGGCCACTTGCGAAAAATTTATTACAAGAAATTTGTGACCAGTCATGCCATAGGAAGATAAGAAAGCCACAGGGCTGAAATGACAGTAAGGTTTGTGTATGCAGTGCTCCTCTGGTAGTTAAATTGCAGGAATGTGACATTGGTCTGAAATGAGAGCTGTTTGAAGCAGCAACTGTCAATCTCTGTAATCAAAGGATGGCCCAAAGTCTTACTCAATTAGCCATTTTGGCATGACCACTCAGTTTATAAAGTCCTACCAACTCAAGAAGCAATCTCTCCTCAAGAGGCACTTCAAGAAGACTGTGTGGTCTGAGGACGGCGAACAGTCACCCAGGACTATAGCTTGGACTTTTTTTTTTTTTTTCCCCAAAAGTGCAGCAATGCCTCATTTAACTGACTGCACTTATTACAAGGTGAGCCAAATGTGAATTTAGGTATGAGTGACTCTTTGCTGCTGTTGATATTCTTGAAGTTGGTTGGATTTTTTTTTTCCTTTATACATCTGTTTACTCTTTCAAGTACGAAAGAGTAAATACACCGTGATATTAATTTTTGAGTATATATATGCTTGTAGATTTGATTTTATTGATAAGTGTTTTCAACAGAGATCATTCTTAAATAAGAAGAGAAAAATGTGTAGCATACTTTCGATCTTTTCTCAGGATCATGTTTAAATTTTAAATTCTACTTTTCTCTGGTAATTATTTGGAAAGTTTATTCAGCTGTGTAAGAGGAAAATAGTACACAAATAATAACTGTGTAAGGGTGAAAAACTGGAAAAAAAAGATTTAAGGTTAATAATAATTCTTTCTGAATGTTATTAAAGCTGAATCTATTGTTTTGAAGTTTTTTAAGTGAACATATGGGCAAATACTGGTACCAGTAACTTGAAACTTTAGCAATTATTTCCATTCCTTCCCAGGTACAAACACACTTGGAAAATCAGTCTAGATACCACATACAGCAAAGCCAGAGGCACCAGGTGAAGCAGTACCTGACCCTCGATACCAAGCTGTCCAGCCAGACCCTCTCCCTGTCCCACTCCCACACAATCCAGCCTGCAGGAGTGACCTCCATTTTAAGGAACGGACACATGCCTCCCATCAGCGATACTACCACACCAGAAAGTCCCGTTACCAAGCTGCTGGCCCTTGGAGGAGAACACGAAAATGTGGTAGGGCCAGGCTGGTGAAAGAAATGGGGAACTGGGCTTTACGTACTTCTATAAAAATGTTACATGACCCACATTGTATTGGTAGTGAGCAAGAGATTACTTTCTTTACTTTCATGGGGTCTTTGGTTGCACCACTTGCTCCCTGAATCCTTTTGGATTACGTGGGTGATTCCCTTGAATGCCTGTGAATAGCTTATTGCATGATCAGGCTTCTAAATTACTGCCAGTTAAAATGTTCTGTTGCATCTTTTTATCTGTGTCATATATTGTTGTACATTTTTGAATATGTACTTTGTAATGCAAAACTTTATTTTTTTCAGACGAGAGTTATTTCTGTCTAAAAGTATTATCTTAGCTGCATAACAAAGTTAAATACCAATTACCTTAAAGATGTAACTGAAAGAATCGCTCATTAATTTTTCAGTTAGCTGATGTATTTATATACGGGTTATCTTGGGTAAATTGGCGTAGATATGCTAACTTCAGTGCCACCATCGATTTTAATAGAGGTACAGCTATTATACAATGTCAGATTCTCAGACAGTGTGAGATGTAGATCATTATGACCTTTAATACTTCAATAGATTTCAAGCAAGCGTGCTTATTATGTAAAAAGGGAATTCCTACAGAAATAAGAAATAGAGATGCTGAATCATACCTTGGTCTTTAATATAATGGAGGAATCTTTACAAATACCCAGTGACCCATTTGAGTATTTGGACGTTATGTAGCTAAATGCAAGGAAACTGAAAAAAAGAAACCAAACAGTCCCTGGAGAGCCCCATTCTTTCTGCATTGACAACCGGCATTTTATGTCAGGTTTATGCATTACTGGAGCCACTCGTTTGCAAAGATTACTTTAGATGGCCTTTGTGGTCACCTCTCTGCTTGGAAGTGCAGAGTGCTGGAACCATTATCAGGCACTTTGGTTACCTGTCCAGGAACAACCAGTGCCTGCCCTTGTGCCACTCTCTGTCCTGGAGACCAAATCCACTGCTTGTAAACCACTCTCCTGAACTGCATCTGGTGATGTCTGGGAGAACAATAGTTGGCACAGGCCTAAGTCCTTGCGGGCATCACTGCAACAATTTGAATAATCCCTCCCATAGCCCCAGGGAGATGACTGGCACATTGTAATTTCCTAGTTGCAGATCTGCCCTGTGGTTCAGTGTAGGCTCTAGGTGTATTAGTAAAAAATACAGAGCCAACACAGAGATTGGTGCACTGAACTGTAGTCACCTATATTGTTGAATTTCTGGTGTTTCCCAGCATCCTTTTGGCCCAGACAGCACTTTCCTAAATGAGTGTGGGCACAACTCCTTGGACAGCACATCTCAGGTTTTTGGAGAGACAGAGGAGTGTGCATATAAGCTGTGCTGGGCCATATGTCCTAAAAGTCTATATTGAAAGCTCCCTGGCCTATGTGTGTGTGGTGGTTTAAACCACAGGTAGACCATGGGGTCATGCACTTACTCTGCCCCTTCCTGGTGAGATGGGAAGGGGATCACAACAAAGGGACAGAGACAACTCGCTCACCAGTAATGGTCATGGGCAAAACAGACTCAACTTGGGGAAGAAAAATCAATTTAATTCATTACCATTCATCTGAGTATCACGGTGAGACACAACAACCACATCTTACAACACCTTCCTCCCACCCCTCCCTTCTTCCCAGGCTCAAATTACTTTGCTTCCGATTTCTCTACCTTCTCCCCCCTACTGGAACAAGAGGACAGGGAATGGGGGTTACAGTCAGTTCACCATTGCTGCTCTTCCCAGCATGAAAGTCCAAGAACAAGTTGTTCCAAAGTGAGCTTTCCATGGAGTCATGGACCTCTCTGGGCACAGCTCCTGACTCCAGCATGGGGACATCCACAGGCTACAGACGGGTCTCCAGTCCAAAACACCTCCTCACCCCTCAGCTCTGGGGGTCCATCCCCTGCTCTGACATCGAGTGACTCTTGGGTCTCAATTTCAGTCACACTTGCCCTTGGGCTCAGCTTTTCTGCTTCAGCGTGGAGTACTCTGTGGTCTACACTGGGTATCTGCTCTGCCGTTGAACTTCCATGGGCTGCAAGGGACCTCCTTGGTCTTCTACTACTCCATGCAGTTGAACTGAGTGTCTGAGGTTCTCTGTCCTCCCCCTTGTCCTCCTTCCTCCTGGCAATGAAGCTCCCTCTTTGTTTACGTCAATGGTTGTCTTTTGTTCAGGTCAATGGCCTCTCCTCCAGGTTCTCTCCACCTTCTACTTTTCAAAACAGTCCTTCCCCTCACAAATATGGATTCACAGAGATGTTTCTCTATTGCTAATTGGCCCAGCCTGGGCTGGGGTGGGGCGGTACGTCTTGGAGCCAGGGGAGCTTTCGCAAAGCTTCTCACAAGGTGGCCCCCTCCCCACCCCCCAACACAGTCTGGTATTTCCTTTTGTTGCATAGGGTCCCCTACATTTCTTTCACATACAGCTCTTCAGCTTCCAAGAGCTGCTCGAAAAGCCTCAGAGCATGTTCCTGCAGACAGCAGAGTTAACAGTGACAGCTTAATTATGGCAAGTTTTCCAAAGTTATTCTGTGAAGGGAACCAAACTAAAATTATTGTTGAAAACTCATGCTGTACTTTGTCCAAATCTATATATGTCTATATGTCTGCAAAGTATTCACTGTTTCATCCTAAGAAATTAATTAGCTATTCCATCTGCTTTAGTAGCTTTAGATTCAGATCAGAACAAAAGTGGGACCAGAAAACTGGCTGGAGAAGTATCCAGTGTACTCCCAAACACAACACAAACCTCTGCCTGATAAATCCTGAGAGTAACGTGTAACACCATATCTTGAGTGACTCACACTCTTGCAGAACCACAGGTTCCTTTCAGCCTTCCTGCACCTATGCAACAATACACTGTGGATATGACACATTTGATGAAGGTGACAAATCACAGTTACAATTTAGCAATGCACTCCTGTCATCTGATCTTGGTGTTGCAATAAGGGGTTAAAAAAGAGGAATGGGTTGGTATTTGGGAGGAGAGAAGTAACTTGCTAAACCACAAAAACTGTTTTCACAAGAAGAAAAAAATGTGAATATTGTCTAAAAGTGCTTGAATTATTTGAATTTTAAGATATAAACTTCTGAAATTCAGTTTTATTGATAATAATCAAGATTATTTCATTTTTATTTACAGAATAAAATTTTTCCATTATTATTTGTAATGATTGGTCTTAAAATATTATTTTTTCAGATGGAAGAGGTGATTGAAGACATAATCAATATGGAATCAAGTTTTAATGATGAAGGGATAGGTTGTTCTGAAACTCCTCTACTGATGCAAAGAACGGTAAGTATTTTGTGGAATTTCAGCTTGCTGTTTATAATGGAGAATTTAATTGAGTGATTCAAGCACACATCACATTTCAGAGGGTAGAGCAGTACTATCAGTGGATTATTCTCCTTTCTCTTCAATTGCTTGTCTTTTTGTCAAGTAATATTACAGGAAAGGTTTCCAGTGTGGTGGGACACAGCTGTTTTAAGTGTCATGAATAGCATTTGGGGTTCTAGCCCAGCATCAGGTCTGGTGCATAACGCATTGGAGGTACTAATTCCCATACAGGGCTATGGATATGAGGAGTTTCTAGACCCTAAAAGGCCTTTTAAAGTCTTGCTTAAAGATCCTTCTACCTCATCTAAAAAGTTAAAGCTTCTCCAAGTAATAGTTTCTACAGTACAGTAGTTTCCAGTTTCTTATGCTGAAGCAAGGGCAGACTCTATTTCTTGACTTTTTTCATAAAGGCAAGTTGGACTGATTTATACTGGGAACCTTTTTCCACAGATTTTTCCCTCAAAGCTTTAAAATGGGTACTGATAAAGGAAAACTTGACTCTGGTGAAAGCGGAATGATTTTCACAGGCTTTAACAGTCTACAAAGCTCGTTTCAGAACATAGAGTCAGGTGCTTACTCTTAATCATCCACTGGAGGAACACCTTTTTCTCACTATGGAACATCACTGGCTACAAAAATACAGCAGTTGATAAGATTCATAGACCTCTGTGTTGCCCAGTATTGCACAGTCCAGTATTAAAGGCAATTAATAGTTCTGTGAATACCTGGCATTTCCATGTCAGCCACAGAACTAGTACGGTCAGTCTGATTTATACATATCTCAGTATAGAACATAGCAAAGAAATGCTCCCTGGGGAGTGAATTAATATTTTGGCTCAAATTAATGTGAGGCAGGGGAGGATCCTTTCAGGTTCGGTACTGTGGGCTGGTGATGAGAGGCATGAATTCTGGGTTTTGGATTAGAGTCATACTCCCTCAACACCTTTTAAAACTAGATGATGTTAATCTATGCTAATTCCAGCCCCATTAGCCTTTATCTTCAGCCATGAAGGACATATCTCTCTAAAAAGTATTGAATAGACTATTCTTGACAAACAAGGAAATATGTAGTGACTTTTAAGCCTTGCTGGTATCTTACTTGCAAAGACTTGAGACTCCTGCAATGCCTGTGGGCCAGGTAATTGTATTTACATTTTCGGTTGTGCTGAGGACATCACCAAGCTGATAGATAAGCCAGGGAATAGTGTATATTTCCTAATGTCCCTGTGTAATACTATGGCAAAATGAAGCCTGCCTTCAACAAGGCATGCAAACTGTGCCAGAATGAAAGCAATCAAGCACTGTCTCTCCCTCTTTTGTCTTCTTTTTTGGCAATGTGTACTCAAAAAATATATGAAAGAAGTGGGCAGATGAAGGAGGTTTCAGGCATTTGGCTTGTTGCTCGGGGCTTTCTGGCAATCTTTCAGGCAACATCCCAAACCTGCCTGCAAAATTTTTGTCATAAGCTGTGTAGTAGAGAAAGACAGAGAAGCAGGTAGAAAATATGTTCTTTAGATTCAGTTTTTCATAAACTCATTAAATGTAATGACATTTTGTTTATCTGAGTTAAAAATATGTATATTACAACAATGTTGGATTAGGAAGCGTAATCAAGAATGAGAGAACATCTGATTCCCTTGAGAACATGAACTGGGGTTATGCTGTACTTAAAATAGATTTGTATTACTTGCTATGTACTTCTGCACAAGGTGCCTGGCTATGGTGGCTGCCATCAGCATAGAGTAAGTAAGATCACAAGTGAGACTGAGTTGCCTGTGTGCCTGACTGATTCAATGTCTGCTTCCTACTCACACTTCTCCAGTGTAATGCTTAAACATTTTTAGAATTGCGTCTTAGATTTTTTCCTTCTTAGCATTGTCTTGAATTTGTCCAAACTGTGCAAAAGTGTCTCCCTAAAATTCTGAAAAAAATCTAAGTCTTCTGGTTTTCTGAATGTGGTATAGGGGTTGGGTTTTTCCAGCAAAATCCTTTTTTGAACAAGCCAAATTCATGAAGCTATTTTATTTTCTTATTTTTCTCAATAGAAAGTGGCTGAGATTAGAGATTTTGCAGTGCTACCTGTTCTGTATTGCAGTGAATTAATGTTCGCTTTAGTTAGATGCACCCATGTACCATTTTTATGGCACATTAAATGAGGACATTGAATTCTATGAGACCATTCATGTGAATAATTTCTCAGAGGCTCATTGTCTGACCCTGAATTAATGAATTACAGTCATGTATTAGTAGAATCAGAGAAGTGAAAACAAGAACATCCCTCCATCTCTCATTAAAATTATTACAGCTTCTGGAGTGGATTGTCTGGTTTTTATTGTGTTTGGCCCCAAAATAATAATTTTATAAAATTATTAATTTTTTGGGTGGCAACTTAAGAATTGCTTAAAGTAGGGAATTCTCTGGCTGTGTTTCTATTGCTCTTAACAGTACCCCAATAGTAGAAACCTACTTTTTACAATTATTTTTTAGAAGTTAAGTTAAAATATAAGACTAGGTCTTCCCTGTATGCAAGAGGTCTTGATTCTCATGGAAGTATTTGTAAATTCATTTATATCTTTGTCCAGAAAACATAGCTGAAATCAAATCATAACTATTCTTAAGAACTATCACTTGATCAAAACTGTTTGTTCACTATGGAGAAGGAAGGATTTGATAAAGAAATCTTGAAGATTATACCAGTTTAAAATATTTTTTCCCTGGTGTAATAATTTAGTCTTATGAATGTCTTTACTAACAGACAGCAACATATTTATCTATATTTTATGAAAATCAAATTCTTCTCTGAGTCTTGTATTAGGAGTGCATTAGGTTTCTTCCTGACCTTATAGGAATCATTAAAAAAATGAAACAAAGAATATATGAGTGAGTATGAGGTAAATAATGTTATGTATGACAGATACTTTAAAAGTAAACATTTTTAATTTTTATCAGACCTTTATTCTTATTCAAGATCCTCACAGCCTATTCAACATTCTGTAGTGAATTTAAAGTTTATTAACTTCCAAATACTCAGAACATAGGAAATGCAGATGTGTAGTTCTGTTAATGTAAAGCACATATAACACCATCATTAAAAGTTTGTGGTAAGTTCTAAAAAGCTGTGGTCTAGATACCTTTTAATATCTGAAAAGGGAAGCTAAAGAAACATGCTGTATCAAGGGAGATATGGAGAGCAGTAGTCACAGTGAAGAGAGACAGAAAAGAGCAGAGTTTAAAAAAAGGATCTCTGTGCCTTTCTGGGTTGAATTTGATACTGGGTGACCTAGTGAACCTCTGCTTGTTACTAAATGTTGTTTTCTTTCGCTAATATATGTAGACAGCCCTAGGACCCACCAGAAACCCCAGTAATTTAGCAAGCACAATAGTAATTTCTATGAAAACATTTAGCATTTTACAAGTACTTTCATTCAAAAATAACTGCTGTAGACCAGATAATCAATATGCAGCTACTGGGATAATGTCCTCTACTTGACATGCAGTCCACTAAAACTTACATTAAAAGCATTTGGATTGACTGGCTTGGAATGAGAATAAAATGAGAGGCTATTAATGTTCTGCAAGAGCATAGGCTTCGCTTGTACCATGCTGGGTGGGACAGGCTGGAAAATAATTTAATTTTGTGGACATTTCCAAGGATCTTAAGTTGTCTTTTGTTCTGGTGCAGAGGAAACCAAGAGGTTTCAGAAGTATTCTTGAAGAAGCCAAGGTTCTGTAGCAATTAGATGGTTGGTGGTGAGAGCTAAGGAGTAGTGTAGAGTATTACTTGGAGCAGAGCACTACTATAACACTGGACTTCAATAAATCCCTCTCAGTGTCCTAACTGGTGATCTGTTGAATCAGGTGGGCTTACTGTTGCTGCAGTAGTAGGTATTAAATGACTAAATAAAACGGAGCAGTCCCTCTTGGATTGTTTGGGAGAAAAGGGAAAGCTTCTCATGGAAAAACTTTTCATAGATCTTTTACTATGTCCACTAGTAGAACAAAAAAAAAAAAAAAAAAAAAGTTTCTATGTTGATTTGTTAATAATATTTAAGATTTTTTTTTTTTTAATTATTCCCCTGAATAAGTTTGCCAGTGGGAATGTTTCCTGAAAGCAATGGCTTCTAACCAATAGAAAGCACAGATTTTATTATTATATGTGGACTAATGCACCATGAATGTGATCTGAAGACTTATTCTCACTCAGGGAATAGAATAACCTTGGTAGTCATAAACAAAGCTGGGACAAATAGTAGTTAAAACAAGTTATTTAAAAAAAAAAAACCCTAAACCAAAACAAAACAAGTCTGCAAAATACATTCCAAAATTGTTATTTCCTTTAAAGGAAAGAAATACTTAAAGATTTGAAACAGCATTAGTTCCTCCAACAGTTCCAGCTCTAGCTGCATACTGAAATCGTTATGGTGTCATTAATGCTTTGAAGTTCACATCATCTCAGAGATTTAGAGCTGTCACAAACAATGAACCTTTTGTTTGGAACTTTGGCTGTCTACAAATCTAACAAAATTTCTTCAGTCCTTTGAATCTGACTTGGTGTACGTGGTATTTATATGATG
>NW_010310499.1:72082-80068 GCF_000700745.2 Antrostomus carolinensis
AATGATGATAATGATAATGATAATGATAATAATAATAATAATAATAATAATAAACTTATTGCTGTTTGTGACGTTTTAATTAAATGGTACTGCACCTCAACTGAAACTTGGTTTAATAATTAGATAATCAGAGAATATTACATAACATTAAAACATTATATTGGATAATAATGGATTATTATTTGTTATGATTAGAAGCAACATCTAAAGGGCAGCAGATCCCACAGATCCCATTGCTAGTCCTCTCCTAGTTGGGTGGTGTACGTAGAAATAGAACATCCGACTTGTCTGGTACTTCTGGTTTTGAATAAAGATAGAAAGAAAGAATGAACTATCTCTAATGGTTTATTCATTTGCTGGGCCACCTCCGTCCAACTCCGAGTCCAAGACAGCCGCTGTTTTCCTCTGAACACTAAAGAGCTCCATGTTGCCCAGCACTGTAACGAGGAAAGCTGAGATTCTTCTCAATTTTCACATCTGCTTTGCCCTCTCTCCAAGAACTCAAGTGACTGGCAGTAAGATAAAGTCATCTCTAGTGAAATCATTAAAAGGTCTTTGCAACTGACAGGGTGGAAAGACTGGGAGAGAGAAGAATCACTAACAGAGAGGGGAAGCAAAAGCACCTGGGCATGCTGAAGGGCAGGGGTTTTGCTAGCTGTTAGGTGTCAGGGCTGAGCTGGCCAGCCAACTGGCTGTGGGGAATGGCAGCAATGCAGGCAGTGCCTTCCAAAGGCATTGCCTTGCAGTAGGTCACCTCTTGAGGCTTCGTGCAAGGCTTTGCAGCTTCCCTTCCATGACTTTATTTTATGCATTCACAGAGCACTATTTCACTAAGATTGGGAGCTACAATCTCCTCCCATTCTGCTTTGGAGTAAATTCCATTTGGATTGCTCCACTTCTGTCACTCTTGGAGGAAAACAGCTTATGTAGAAAATCCTCAGTTGCCCTGTGGATCACTTGTATTTTGTCAACTCTTTTGGCTTTTTAAAAAAATCTTGTGCTGTACAGGCATGTACTAGAGGTTACATCAGGACAGGACAGATGTTTTCCTTCTTCAATTTGTATGATTCTGTTAACTACAGCTGATATTAAGTTCTGATTAAATCTGTTAACTCTGCATTTGATTTTATAGAGACACTATTTATTGATAAGAGCACAGTGCAGTCTGTCTGCAAAATCTCACTGCTCTTACAAGGTCTTTAAGGTCACAGTTTTTCATCATGGCATTAATAATTTGTATTTGTATTAGTTATTTGTCAAATACTGATGTTACCATCTGGATGGATTACAAAAACTGCTCTCTTTCCCATTCCCAGAAATCATACAAAAAAAAAAAAAAATTCAAGTAGGTATCCTCCAAAGTATTTTATTTGATGATTATTATTGCTATGATTAGTCAATCATGAAGTAAAACCAGGTTTCCATTAGAGGTGTATATAATATTGCTGAGCTAGGCAGCCCCCTGCTGCATAATCATGAGTATTTTTTTACTTAGTGAATACCAATGTCATTTGGCAACCTTTATAACTTTATAAAATCTGCTAAAGTTCAAAACCATTTTAGAGAAAGGGCCAGAGTAAACATTAACAACCTCATTCGCTTAGGTTGGGTAACTTGAAAAGGCTGCATAACATCAATGAAAATGCTTTGTCAATCACATTCTACACTAGATTAGTCTTAAAGTCCAAGGAGGAATCAAAGTTCACCTAAGTATATAAACTTCTGTCTAGCACTCCCTCGTTTCATTTCCAAGTTTAACAAAAAAGAAAAATGAAGGAGAAAGAACAGTTGGTAGCTATAGAGGAAATATTAGACTCCTCAAAAATAAAACTGGTGAGCAAATATTTTCTTTGTCTTTCTTCAATAGTATAGAGGTGCTAGATAGGAAATTGTTTTTCACTTGCAGAGAACTAACAATGAAATATACAAAGTGAGAACTCCTCAGGACTGTTTTCTGCAGCCGGAGGTTTTTGGTATTTCACACAATACAGAAGTTTGAGGCTGAAATGGGCAGTGAACAGCTCTCCTGTGTGCTCTAAGTACTCCAAATAGATTGGTTATGAGTGTTTGCAATTTATCTCATGCTGTACAAAAGGTCTTCATAGCACAGAGCATACAATAATTTGGGTCAGTAGAACTGTGTTCTGCTTTCACATAGCTGCAGCACTCAAAAGCTGTGCAAAATGCCCAAATAGCTCAGCTCTGTCTCTAACACTCTAACAACACAATGTCTAATAATCCTTCTCTATTTTGGGGATAGACCTGAAGGGTCTGGCTGAAGGGAGCCAGAAGACACAAGCTTCATGCAACTGGAGAAAATTTTTTCATACCTATGAAATGAAGGAAATGTTCCTTATTTCCTCTTTGGGTTTCTCTTTTGAAAAGGTAATTAAATATTAATGGAAGTATTATTCTAAAATATACTTTTGTTTGTATATAAGTACCTCTTACAAACATAGTCTTCATCTTGGAGCTTAACAAATGTTGAACAGAGGTAAGAGAAAAGGATGGATAAACAAGGTTCTAATTCTCCTAATATGCATTTCTCAATAATTCTTAGCTTCTGTGCAGCAGGATCTGCAAGGAAATTCTTGCCACATTCTGTCTCATCCCAAAGCCCTGATGTGCTGCCTCTGCTGTGTGTCTCATGGTGTTGTCTGTATAATGAAGTCCTTAGTATATGACAGATAATAGAGAAGGCTACATTAAGCTCCTTGGGGTCTGTAACGTATAGGTTATGATCGAATTTGGAGCTAAACTTAATGAATTTCTTTCAATGGCATTTATATAGGTTGAATAAAAGACTTGTGAGCTCAGGGGAAAAAACAGTGGCCACTTACTCTGATCTCCAGGCACAGTCAAGCTTCTTACTGCAAGATAAAGCTAACTTATGGAAAACACAAAGATTTCTTGAAGGCCAGTTTGAGAAATAAAGTCATTAAAGATACAATTGCTTTTCTTAGAACATCCTTCTCCATCAGCCAAGGCCTTCTATGACCTTTACTATATAAGTGCAGTAGTTTATGAAGTAGTTAAATATGCATTAATATTTGCACTATAAATATACACTTGCAAATGTATCTGAAATGAACTACTACAGAAAAGAATTCCAACCAAAATGAAACTCTGCATGGTACATGTTAATCCATCTGAACACACTAGATAACAAAAAATCATAAAAAACACCTTACTGTAATATATTCAGATACTTAGGTGATATGTGAAATGCATAAGGATATAATATAAAGCATATTTTATATATATATATAAATATATAATATAAATACTCATAATAGAGAAGTTAGCATCTATATTTAAGAGAAAATGTTCCATATTTTAATCCTGCAAAAAAAAAAATCTAGTTTTCACTTCTCCCTACCCTCATTTTTTTCACTTTTCTTGTGTTTTTTTGCTGATGTTTGTTCATTGTTTTTAGAGTAAGAATTCAAATTATTTGGAATACATATTTACATATGGTAGCCAGAGAATTAGAAGTTGGATGGAATCAGGAATTAGTGTATTAGCTGGTGTTACTAGAGAAATGATTGTAAAACAGCAAACAGAGCTGTCATTTAATTGTCATCTTTGGGTTTCAGACCCTGGAGGTTAGTGAGGCAGTACTCCTATAACATTTGATTTCTAGCTGCAAGGTGGATGGAGACAGTATCACAATATCACTTCACTTTTGGTCTATATCTGTTATGTTATTTTTGTAACCAGAAAAACCAAGAGATGATAACTGAAAGAACAGTACTCTCCTGCAAAAGGCTGATTCTCCAGAAAATTCCTTTGCTTGGTCATATTTGATCAGACATTTATCTAGACAATGGAATTCTATGTATATGACTAGGACAGGAATGTTCTGTAACTGGGAATATGAGCAGAGTTCATTTTTCTCTGATGAATAATGAACCAGCTTGATGATCATTATTTAAAGATAAAAAATGAACTAGTTTTCATGCATAATATATAATATGTAATATAATATATCTGAACATTAAGTCCCTGGTTGAGGAGTGTGTAATTATGAACCGTGTTAAAGATAAATATAGAAGGAGATACAATTTGTTCAAAGGAAAACAGGTCTGAAAAGGGAAGAATGTGCTTTTCTGCTGCTCTATTTAGACAATGAAAAGAGGAATAGGAATATTTGGGTATTCGTTATTACTAAAGACCATCTATTTTCAAATATAAGTATTTTGTATTGCAATCACAAAAGAACTTAAAACATTTAGCTGTGAATGGGATCTTCTTGTTCTAGACTCTAAAACCAGTATGCTACAACTTTTTTGACAGTTGACAGCATAAACACATCCTTATAAAGAAAAAGAATATAACAGCTTGTGTTGTTCAACTTTCTTCAAGCAACACAGCAACTGCAAAAGAAAGCCAGAGGTTGAACTCCAGTCTTCCAATTATAGGACTTTATTGACCCACAAGATTATTAATTCTGTCTGTAATACCTTTAAATTAGACAAAAAGTCACAATTTACTAAAATGCACATTGAAGATATAAGAATTACCCAAATTTTCCCCTTGTCAGAAATTGGAAACAACTGATAGATCAGATACTACTCTTTAGAAAGTGGATTTGCAATGACTTACACACTTATTGATCAACTCACCATTTGGCCAAATTCAGTACACCTTTTGAAGTTCATCTCTGAACTTCAAAGACTGAAAAAAATTTTTTTTACCTGTCATGAATAAACAGGAAAGGAATAACAAGGAATTAAGTATGTGGTTGTTATATTTTGTGCAACAGTAACACAAATACTAAACAAACTTTTACTTGATATGTAAAATGAACTGTGGACATAAATACAAATTTAGATTTCTACGTGTGGGATGCATATATGGGATAATAGTATAAACATTTTCTAAAATCCCTGCTTTTATTTTTTGTAATTAAAATGAATAAGCATGAACCACATGGAAATGGATGGATGCTAACTTTTTTGTGTGCAAGGAGAAGTAGCCTTATTTTACAAAACTGTTATTTGAAGTGATGCTGTCAATTAGGTTCATGAGAACATGATTTAAGTGGCATATATTTAAGGTGGGAAAGAATAAAATATTGTACTAATATTTCACATGTGAGTACTTTATTCTAGATGCAGTCTGAGCAAGTACTAATTTTTACCAAGCACCAAAATAGATTTTCTTTTGCAGATACAGTACTCAACCTTTCAGGTTAGGCAGCTACATAGTTTCTTCTTGTGACAAGTAAAGCAGCATGAGTTACACTTCCTTGTTACTTGACTTTGTTAGGTCTGTAGGTGTACTATAGGAAATCTGACCATGTGTATAGAGCCAATGGTCCTCAGAACTGTCTGTACTGCACATCAGCTGCTCTGGATTTATATCATACTTCTGTTACTGCAGGAAATGCAGGCATGTAGACACACCTGGTGAGTTGTGTGTCTGCAGTTATTATCCCTGGAAAAGAGGGTAGGAAAGGAAGTTTCTGCTAGCAGGGCTGTTCCTGCAGTTTGCCTCCCACTTGCCCTCTTTTTCATGGTCTCTTCTGACCTGGACAGAATTAAGACCTCTGACAGACACAGTCTGGTCCTGACTTCTGTATTTTCTGAGGGCATTTTGACCTTTCTGATTGTACACTTGGTCTTGTGAGTGTGAATGTGAGGAAATAAGACCTTGGGAGAAATGGTAGCTGGAAGTAAGACTCAACTAACAGGACAGCCCATCCTGCTGCCTGTTCCCAGGTCCCTCAAGGGGAAAGCCAGACTAACTGATGAATTGTTTTGACCTGTCATGGCAGTCCAGATGCCTTTGGTGAAAAGCTCTTGCTATCCTAGGCTTTAGCTACTTTAGGTAACAAGAACATGTAAGGTGTCTGCTCTTTACTTCCATGATTAGTGACATCCTTTGGGCATATGGGGAGCTGTTTGCTACTGGAATTAGTCTTTCTAGCTAGTACTGCATATCCAGGGTTTGTTGATTGCAGCCTTCTTTTATGAATGCATATTAGTAAAAAGCAGCACAGATTATATAGAAAGTAACAGAACAGAATTCTTTTCAGGTTAAGGGGCAAGCTAAAGAGATGATAAAGATTTAGTTAAAATAGAAGACATTAATGAAGTGATCCAAGAATCAATCCTGAGCCTCAGTTTATTTAATATTTTCATTAGTGACTTTGGTACAAAAAAATACATTTATGCTGATGAACTTCACTAAGGTAGCAAAAGTAGAAAGTATTGACAACACAAAGGAGGATGAGGATATCATGGAGGAAAAATCATATGACTGTGATGACAGAATAGTATAAATGGAAGGAATGTAATAGTGCTGAGTGCAAAGTCATTCATTTAAATACTAATAACAGGAATGTCTGCAGTAAGCTGATAGCTCATTAACTGGAGATGACAGAGAAAGATCTGGTTACATTAGTTACTCAGAGGATGACTATAAGCCATCAAAATGATGGGACTGCATAAAGGAGATAAATATGACCTTAGGATCCATCATGAGACAGGTTTCCAAGAGGTGCAAGGAAATAACCACTGTGGAATTCACTGGGTAGAAAACATTTAGAAGGTAGTAGATAAATAAAGGTTTCCACCCTTCAGAAAAACTAATTCAAAGCAGGAAAGGTAGAGAGAGACCTGTTAGGACAAATCATAGCATGGAAGTCTGGCTAAAGAAGTGTGGTCTGTTCAGCTTAGCAAACCAAAGGCATAAGGGAATTTGGTCACTCTCAGTAATCGCATGTAGAGTTTAAACAATGAACTTTATAGTTAAAGGAACACAAAACCAAAATAAATTTGTCTAGGAATGGAAATAAAAAGAAAGCTTTTTAACAATAATTTGTGATCATTCAACTTTTGGAATACACTCAAAATAAAAATATTGGAGATGTGAAACCTAATTGATTTTAAGACAGAGCATTATTGGTTTATGAAATGGATTGTGCGATGATGTTAAATGAACCCAATATCCAGAAAATCCTTTCTAGTCCACTGTCTCTGTGTCTAGACTGGGCATTACCACATTCAGCAGAACCTTTAAATTAAGAAAAACCTATTTGACTTTGGAATGGGGTTGAGCAGTTATTTTCTAGCTGTGCAACATTGACTGTGACAGAGCCATGATCCTTACAGACTTCAATCTTACTATGCTACAAACACATCATGCAAAGATTAGCCAAAATGGAAAAAATATTTAAACAGTAAGTGATCATGTAAGTGAACACTATCATGACATGGAGATGTCTAGGGACAACAGGTGAACAGCACAGACAACCTTTATTCATGTATTTTATTATCATATTAAGAATCTTTTTCTCGTTCATTCCTGGAAGATATGGAAATGCTGTTTGGTTTCAGTCTTCCTTAAAATTACATGAGATACACTAATAGACATAGACCACGGACAGATACTCACTGGCAGCTCCGGCTGTGTGGGACACTGCCTCAGCAGGTCTGTGACAGGAGACATGTGAACTCTTATCACTTCAGACAATGGCAGCTGAGTTATATGGAAGTACCTTCATCAACTGTTTAATTAACAGTTGATGCTAACTGTTTAAATTAACTGTTTAGTTAATCAGATGAAATGTCTGCCTGTGGTTTTAAGTTGAGTTTACTCACCCTCTTTTGAACCCTCACACACTTCTGAACTTTCAGGTGTGTTGGTATAATTTTTTCATTACCAGCTAAGTTGGCCATTCATGACCTTTTTTCTTGGATTTGGGCCTTGTTTGAATTCACACCTTTGTGAGTAAACTGTAGAAATTTAACTATATTTTGAGGAAAAAGATTAATTACTGCTTGAAAATTAGAAGTAATCATCAATGTATCTCATGTGTTTGGTGGTAATCTTTCTAATTTATTAGATTATCGGTACCATTAATGAAAAAACCAGAATTGTAAAGCACAATTTGACACAGTTTCATGCATGAACATACACAGCTGTTTGAAATATTTTGAATATGAAAGATATGTATTTCATAGAATCATAGAATCATAG
>NW_010310500.1:0-3235 GCF_000700745.2 Antrostomus carolinensis
TTTGTCCCATTCATTGGAGCCTGGCAGTCAGGGCAGGGCTGTGCCAGCCGCCCACCACGCCAGGGAGGTTCTTCAGTCCCTTTTATTTACCAAAATCCCTTCAATGATACTGAGCTGGAACTTTCCCAGGTGTCTCCTGGGTGCCTCTCACCATCATGGCTGATGACAGCACAGTGTTAAAAATACCCAAGCAGCCCAAGAGCTGAGGGGGTTGGGAGATGCCCCTTCAAACACCCTCCTCTCACATTGCTGTCTTGAAAAAAGGGAGAAAACCTGGAGAAAAGGAGTGACAACAGCTGGGGACCCTGCAGAGGGGCAATACAAAGCAGGAACCTTGTTGTTTCGGGGTCAGAACACTCACTAAAGCGATCCCACAGCTGAACACCTCTGCTTTAGCCTCAGAAAGATGTTGCTCTGACAGCTTTGCCCTCGGTTCTGCTGGCACGGGTGTTCCCGCCAGCACCGCCCGCGCTGCTGCTGCAGCAAACACCTTCCCCTCCTCTGGAATATCCTGCTCCACTCTTGATTAATTAAAGAACAGCAGCACCATGGACCATGGATGCACATTTGCTTTGGTGCCACCTCCTTTCCCCAAAGTGGTTTGATGTGTCACCGAGTTTGGGACACACTGAGCTGTCATTTCCTGCACCCCAGCTGGAAATTTTTATAGCTGCCCAGGGAATAGGATGGACTGCAGACAAAAACAGAGAGCAAATTCATTCTTTTTTCGTAACACAAACAATGACTTCACTAAAAGTGCGACACACCATCTTTTCCTCTGTTGGGAAAGTCCCATTTAGACTCCAGCTACTTCCCCAGTAAGCAAAAATAAACGTGCCCAGCACAGGAGCGGGCTGAGGATGGAGGAGAGGGGGGTTATTTCCTCCAGCGGGAGCAGAGGCTGCTCCGGGATGCGCAGTGGTTCCCAGCCAGTAAATACTGCAGAGGACCAGAAATAACCAAGTTGTTGGGTTTTTTTTTTTTCCTTTTTATCATTCACTCACATCCAAAAGCAGCATCCCAACTATTTTCCCTGGTCTTTAACTTGTGCCTTCTCCAAGGATCGGCTGCATTTTCCAAGGGAGCCTGAGATCTCAGCCGCCCGAGTGAAGGAGTTGACCTGTCAGACTTGGCACCCCCTGCCCAGGCTGCTCCCATCCCATTCATTGCAATGAATAATAATAGAAAAGAAAAGAAAAGAAAAGAAAAGAAAAGAAAAGAAAAGAAAAGAAAAGAAAAGAAAAGAAAAGAAAAGAAAAGAAAAGAAAAGAAAAGAAAATAACAAAAATGCATTTAAGTGAAATGCATTTTTCCAAAAAGCTCAACCTCATCTTTCACAGAAAATAAATTTTTAATGAGCTCCAATTCAGCTTCATTACACCAAAACATCTATTTTACACTTTACAGTAAAAAAAAAAAGATTGTCAGCATTTTCAAAGAGACTCTTAGCTTTGTTAATAGTTCATTATTATCATCACTATTTCCTTCTCTTACAACTCCCAGTACTGGAGCTCACTTCCCAGCTGCTAACACTCAAGCTCTGGGGCCACCGGCTAAGATAAAATGGGGACAGAGCAAAGCCAGCCTGGCTGAAGGAAATGCTCCATTGTTCCTGTCCCAGCGCACACGGACAGGTAAGGGGGGATGGAGAGTGGATGGAGAACCTCCTCATCCCGGAGAAGCGGCACTTCTCCAGGCGCCCAGCGAGCTCCTGTGCCCCAGAGACCGGCCCCAAAGCCGGGGCGACACCGACTGTGCTGCATCCTCCGCCCCGGCGCAGGGTATGTGAGTGCTCAGATGTAACTGTCCAGGGCTTGTGTAACCACAGATCTTATAAACGGACACAGAATGATCCAGCCAAGGTTCTTCTTTTTATTCCAGCCAACCTATTTGTTTAAATCTTCTGCATAAGTGAGTTCCAGGGAGATACAATGCTCTGCGAGGACATTTCTTCTACTGGTTCTAAATGTACCGACCTTTCTATTTGTTCTTGGCCTCTTCAAAAATACTGCTGTTAATTATTATCATTACTGGATCATAGAAAAAGTCTTGAATTTTAACCATTGAATTTAACTGAGAAAGAAGAGCAACTCAAAACCCTGGAAAATTGCACAGATCTCCAGTGTGACTCTATAAAAGGCTTACTCAAAAAATCTACTTAAAACCACATTATACTCCCTTAGCTTGTTTTGATCTTTTAATTCAATTGGTTTGTCCTTGGAAATCAACAGACCACAGAGACAATGCACTTCTATTTTCCACATCTAATGGGGAATGTGTGAATAAAAATAATTATCGAGACCACCAGCCAGGTGCCAAATGCTGTTCATGTTATCTCTGCAGTGAAAGCTGGAGTACCAAATGCTTTCAGATGTGTGAGAAATTCACCTCTGTTACGTTTACTCCTCTTCAGTGGTGATTATTATTAAATTTTATGTATATTTGTAACTTGGCAGTCAGAGGCTCCCACGCCGAGCCCGTACAAACACACGTGTGCTAAACGGAGCGTGGGGGCACGAGCACGTACGCTTGTAGCATATGGGACCAGGTGCCTCGTACATTTAATTGCCATTATAGAAAATGAATTGTAAGGAAAGCAAACACTCCAGCCTCACATTCCCTGCACTGCCCAGTGTGATGGTTCCTCTGGCTTTTATTGCCAGAAAAATCTTCCTTTTGATGTTCTTTGAAACGGCGTCCTTTGAACCAGAGTGGTTTCACTAACGCTGCTGGTCAGATCACACCCCCAGCAGCTGAGAAATTGGAGATTTAATTTCAAGCTTCAAGGGAAACTTCCATTGCAAATCGATGTGCTTCAAGCAAGATATACCTGGAGACTATCTAGTGAAAATCAAGGTCTGCAATTTTCTCCCTAAGCTTTCAATAGTCTCACACATCTCGGCAGATCTGCAATATTTAGAAATACTGGTTGCTGCCTCTGAAAATAAAAACCACAGCGTATTTGGCCATCACATACACATGGCTAAATATAACACCCGACAGAAAACGGCAACAAACAAGGTGGTTATGGGTGGGATAGAACCAGGAGACAAATAAACCTTATCTATAAATAAATAAACAAGTAAATAACAGGCAGTCACTTTCCCAGGTTCCCACAGCCTGTTTCAAAATAGGTGTTTCTGTGAGCGGCTGCAGAATTTGCAGAGGAAATAGAAAAGATGTGAAGGCAGCTGCCACGCAGAGGTGGGGCCCAGCCACGTCCCAGCTCTCCAGC